>NW_022985162.1:2082636-2235764 GCF_010093535.1 Lindgomyces ingoldianus | reverse complement strand
CGAAGTCGAGAGTGCGCATCAAGGCGCCAATCTCTTAGTATCAGATGAAGCTCAACTAGTACCCACGCCGTCGCCAGAGCCCGAGCAACTTGCTAAGGACGACGACGGTTTCCCGGTGTCCAAGAAGGATAAGAAGAAGGCGAAGAAGAGCAAAGGAAAGCAATCGGGAACAGCCACTCCAATTTCTGAACCTCTCCTCGAAGTCGAGAGTGCGCATCAAGGCGCCAATCTCTTAGTATCAGATGAAGCTCAACTAGTACCCACGCCGTCGCCAGAGCTCGAACAACCTACTGAGGACGACGAGGGTTTCCCGGTATCCAAGAAGGATAAGAAGAAGGTGAAGACGGGGAAAGGAAAGCAATCGGGAACAGCTACTCCAATCTTCGAAACTGTTCCCGAGGTACAGCCCAAGATTTCGCCTGAAAGTGAAAAGGTCCCTCCTGAGAGCCTTGAGGAGGACAGGGATCCTACCATCGCACCTTCTGTTGAACAAGAGGCGTCCTCGGTTGATAAATGGGCATTGCTATCTTCGGAGGGTAAAAATGTAAAGGGTAGAGTGTCCGCTCAAGAGAGCCCTGCTCAGAATCTCAAGGGTCCCATCATTGAAAGCAGCCAAGATTCTTTCTTCACGACTCCGAAACGCCCCTTGCTCGATACTGAAGAGATTCTAAATACCCCGGAACCCGAATTCGAAAAGCCAGGGGTGATTCTCGATCCTGGGAGCGCCAAAGAAGCAAATAATGACTTCGAGAAGCCGGTGTTTAGTAGGAAGCTTAGCAAGAAAGAAAAGAAAGCTAAGAAGAAGTCGACAACCTCGGCGTGGGATGAGGAGCCACTGTCTGAAAGCCAAGCATCCATCCAACCTAAAACTTCGGAAAATATGCTTATGCCCGATTCAGCCCGTCAAGAGCCTTCGGTTGGTTGTGAAATCCCTAGCGACATTCAGATACCGGCCGTCCATCCTCATATGCGCCCTGAAAGCGAAGTTGAGGGTGAACGCGATGTTCCTATGCTCGAGCAGCCATCTCAGCAATTCCTGGAAGGACAGCCAACCACAACGGCACAGGAGGCCGCAATGGAGCCCCAGGTACTTCCCGCCGCTGAGGAATCTGCCATTGACAGAACGGTACAAGAACCTAGCGTTGGGTTGAGTACCGAGCAACGCACGGAAGTGCCCACAGAGGACGACTGGCCAATTACCACTCCGAAGAAAACGAAGAAAGGCAAAAAAGAGAAGAAGGACAAACGGCAGTCTGCTCCTCTCGACTGGATCGATGAACCTGAGTCCAAGTCCTCTGAGATTCCAGAAGAGGTACCCGATAAACCTCTGCAGCAACCCCCTGAGTCAGCAGGAATTCTTGAAACGAAAGAGATTAACGACGAATTTACTCCAACACCACAGCCTTTAGCCATACCGCATGACATCGCCGAGAGACCTCTACGTGAGGATTATCAGCCTGATATTGCTCCAGAAGTCGTCGAGCCGCCTTTACCGGAAGCAAATCTCCCTTCAACTTTGGACGAGGTCAGAGAACAATCAACCCAAGGGGGAATTGCTCGCGGGGAGCCAGCACCACAACGTGAAGTTGTTCAGGAGACGCCCCGCAAACCTGAAGAGGACAACCTGTGGGCGCCACCCAGCAGGAAAGCCTCAAAAAACGGAAAGAAATGGAAGAATGCGAAAGATGCCCCATCCCTCGATCTTCATGAGGATCCGAGCACTCCGTCCGCTTCAGAGCCAGAATTACCAATCAAGCCCTCTATGTCCTTGCAATCTACCGAACCCATTCCTATTCCAGAGAATATTCCAGAGCCCGCTATTAATAAGGATATTCAGACGGATGAGCCAGTGGTTCCTTGGAGTTCTCTGTCGAAAAAGTCAAAGAAGGATAAGAAAAAGGGCAAGAAGAGCAAACCAGCTTCTGGCGCCGCCACTCCTATAGCTGAGAAGGACGCTGAGATGTTGGAAGAATCACCTCTGGGTAAGGATATTGCTGAAGTGCCATCCGTAGCACAATTAGAAGAGTCTCAGGTTCAGACAATCTCACCCGATATAAAAATTCCCGAGGATGAAAGGCCAGGAGAAATTCATGTTCCATCATATGAGGATGAACTGCCAATCTCTATCGAGGATGAACCTACTCATCCTACTCTTCCTCAAGGTAAAGTAGAAGCGCAGCTCTTACACAACACCGCCAACATCCTTCCTAAGACTACTCTCCAAGATATCCCCGCTCCATCTGAGCAAGTGGAAGAACCTGAACGATCTCCCGCAGAGGATTCCAAATTCCCACTCTCCTGGTCAGAATCTAAGAAAAGGGGAAAGAAAGACAAGAAAAACAAAAAAAGTCGAAATGGTGGCGATGATGCGATATTAGAGGACGCCCCTGAGTCTACCATTTTGCTCCGGCCAGATCTTGACCAGGCAATGTCGATTTTGGAAGAGCGTGAACCCGAGAAACTCAAGATCCAATCTGAAGCGGAGCAACTACCAAGGATCTCTCAGGATGATGAAGTCAAGCTTATGCGATCTGTGTCTCCCCCGCAATCCCCACTCCTCGGTGGGAAGCACGAACATCTTGGGTCACAGTTTGAGAGAGAGATCTTAACTTCGTCAGTCGAGGACGCTGAAACCAAACCGCAGCACTCTACATCCACGTCGCGATCTCCTGTTCTTATGCAGCAACCCTACAAACTCGAAGCTGAGGCACAAACCGAGTCTTTACCCACACATGGCCAAGCTGTCATTGTTGAATCCCGGCGCGTTGCATCTCCGCCAAGACCTCCGGCGCTTGAACCAATGCAAGATCTGCAGCAAGCTGAATCAGAGAATGTCCTCGCCCTGTCAACTCAATCCCAAGCTACCGCATCTTTGGTCCCAGATGAACTACCACCACCCTCAAGCCCGGCGTTTGATAAGGGCGTCTTCCACGATCTCCCGACACAGACTCCAGAACCGGCGGATGTGCCACGTGATGTGCAAGTACCAAGCCATCAAACCGACTCCCCAGCAACTCCGCTGTCCCCTTCAACGAAGGCGTTACAAGATGACATCGCCGATTTCAAACAGCGATTAGAAGTGCTTGACGAAGCTCTCCAAACCGCAGACGAACTATCGGCTTCCCAGCCTTCATCAATCTTCGATCCTGTAAGCAAGCTCGGTAAGAAAGACAAGAAAGGCAAGAAGGCCAAGGGTAGCGCTTTTCACTGGCCCGAACCCACAACACCTGGCGTGGAAGCTGTGAATGTCCTCAAAGCTGAAGAGCGAGTTCAGGAAGAAGAGTCTACGCTGGTTGAGGTTCCTGCAAGGAAACTGAGCAAGAAAAACAAGAAGGCTAAAGCGGCTGCTTTGAGTTGGGATGAAGAGAACGCACCTGTCCTGGAAACACAAGAGCCAATCATCGAAGAGCCTGAGGTCGTTGACACTCCTGAGATACCCTCCGAAACCCAGGACATCCAAACAGAAGGGACGAGCGATTTTGCCACTCCTACACGCAAGCTTAGCAAGAAAGACAAAAAGAAGGCGAAGCCTGCTTCTTTGACTTGGGATGAACCTCAAGAGGAGCGCATACCTGTCTCTGAAATGAAGGAACCAATTGCCCATGAGCCTGAGGTCTTTAAAAATCTTGATATACCCTCCGAGATCCAAGCTAGTCAGGCAGAAGAGACAAGTGGCTTTAGCACCCCTACACGCAAGCTTAGCAAGAATGACAGGGAAAAGGCTGCGAAAGCGATGGCGTTTGAATTTGCCGAGCAGTCGACGATCGACAACGAACCAATGCCCTTGCTAGAGACTCAAGAGAACCATCAGAAAGAAGTGGATTCAGTACTTTCCGAAGCCCAGATCACTCTTCAGGACGAGACAAGACCGAAGCTAGAACCCACAATCATCCCAGAGGTGCAAGAGCCAGTCATGGATGAAGGTCCAACCTTATCTCGCAAACGGAGCAAAAAGGACAAGAAGTCAAAGGGAGTGGTGATATGGGAGGAACCCGTACCAGACCCCCCGAAAACTCCAACACTCTCTGATCAGAGTCTCGGTCGGACTGAAGTCGAACCATTGCCCACCGAGCCACAGGGAATAGTGACAGCAGAGCGCCCTACAGTGTCCCGCAAGCTGAGCAAGAAGGACAAGAGGAAAGCTAAGCAAACCTCTCTTAGTTGGGATGAGCCGGCGACTTCATCTAGTGATCTAGTGAATCTCCCTGAGTCTCAGGAGATGTTGGATGCTGGCAAGGATGAGTCTGAACTCACGCTAGTCGCACAAGCGTCAGATATGCCGCAGGACAAAGCGAGCGGTTTCAGCACGCCTACACGTAAGCTCACCAAGAAAGATAAGAAGAAGGCCAAGACTGTTGCGACAAGCTTGGAAGAATCTGCCGAGCTTCGCAGCCAGCCATCATCAATTCCAGATGTTCAAGAATCGGTCAAGAAGCAGGAATCAAGCTTTGGTGGGGAAGAGGAGGGGGTGACTCATAGGAAAGATTTTCCGCAAGACATAATATCAAATCTAGGCGATGCTCAAGAGCTGCCTCCACCGAACGAACAGCATGTCGAAACTCTAATACTTGAGCAGCAAATGGAAGCTTCGTTGGCTAGCCACCCCTTCCAGGCTCCAACCGAGCAGCAAATCGAGGGTCCATTGCTAGAACCACAAGCGAAGACTCCCAAATCCGAATGGGAAATTGAGACACCAAGTGAACCACAAATCGAAATCCCTTCGGCCACAGCGGTAGCGAAACCCAAAGAGCCAGCCAAAGAGCCAGAGTTGGACGTTCCCAAGACGGCCATGGAGGACGAGCTTGTAGTTACTCCGGCTTTGACACGCAAGCAGAGCAAGAAAGATAAAAAGAAAAAGGGCAAAGCCGCTGCTACTTTCGACTGGACCGAGGATGCCCCTGGTCTCGAGGAACCCATAGCCATCTCTGAGCCTCAGGCTTCTGTTGACCAGGATGCTCTAGTTGATGATTTCGCGCCTGTTTCTAGTAAGAAAGGCAAGAAGAAAGGTAAAACTGCTGCTTTCAATCGGACCGTACCAGCCCCAGCTCTCGAGGAACCACCAACCGTCTCTGAGCCTCAGGCTTCTGTTGACCCGAATGCTCTCGTTGATGATTTATCGCCTGTTTCTAGTAAGAAAGACAAGAAGGGCAAAGCTGCTGCTTTCGATCAGACCGAACAAGCCCCAGCTCTCGAGGAACCCACAGCCATCTCTGATCCTCAGGCTTCTGTTGATCGAGATGCTCTAGTTGATGATTTCGCGCCTGTTTCTAGTAAGAAAGACAAGAAGAAGGGTAAAACTGCTGCTTTCAATCGGACCGAACTAGCCCCGGCTCTCGAGGAACCACCAACCGTCTCTGAGCCTCAGGCTTCTGTTGACCGGAATGCTCTCGTTGATGATTTAGCGCCTGTATCTAGCAAGAAAGACAAGAAGGACAAAGCTGCTACTTTGGACTGGACTGAGGATGCCCCTGCTCTCGAGGAGCCCACAACCATCTCTAAGCCTCAGGCTTCTTCTGTTGACCGAGATTCTCTCGTTGATGATTTCACGCCTGTTTCTAGTAAGAAAGACAAGAAGGGCAAGTCTACTGCTTCCAATCAGACCGAACCAGCCCCAGCTCTCGAGGAACCGGCAACCGTCTCTGAGCCTCATGTTTCCCTTGACCAGGATGCCCTCGTTGACGATTCCGCATCCGCTCTCAACAAGAAAGAGAAGAAGAATAGCAAAAAGAGGGCGTCGGGTTTTGGTTGGACCACTGCGGAGGAACGCGAGAGTGCGAGTGTGCCTGAGCCTCAGACCACACAGACTAAACCACCTCAGCTTAACGCTGAGCAACCGACCGTCGGAGTAGTTCCTGTCATTTCCGAGACCCAGGAACAGATCCAAGACATTCCCGTAGTCAACGCCCCAGTATCTGGACCCCTCCCTGGCAAAATGCAATCTGAAGAGGCTGTGGAGTCAAACATTCCCCAGACAGACGTGGCCCCCATTGTGCCAATCTCACTGCTTAAAATAGAAGATCCTTCTATGCATGTGCTCACAGACCAGCCAAAATTGGAGCCTGAGTTTAAGTTCACCCCCAAGACGAATAAAAAGGAAAAGCGGAAGTCGAAGAGGGCCACTGCCGCCTTCGAAGAGTCCTTGGAGGCAGTCGGATCGCACACTTTAGCGGGTAGTGCAAACCCCATCATAGAGCAGCCCGCTCCTTTCCAAGCCGCGCCGACTGATCAACTGGCTAAGAAAGATGTCTCTACTCTCCTTGCAGAGCCCGAGATTCTAACTCCTGCCAATGAGGCTAGTGACATTGCATTCCCGACTAAGAAGAGCAAGAAGGAGAAGCGCAAATCGAAGAAAGGAAATGTCGCTATCGAAGAATTTGCCCAACCTGCGGAGCTATTAGATGAGCAAGAATATATAGAGCAAAGTGTGCGAGATATTCATACCCCTACGCTAAGCACAGAGGCTCGCGAGACCGTTGATATCGATACCAGTAAAGCACTCAATACCAAGGAACATATTGTCCCATCGACTTCGGTGGAGGTTACGCAACCCCCTTGCCCGGAACCCGAGATATCATCATTTTCCCCTATTGATGCCAAGCCGGCCAAACGCAGAGGGATGATTGGTAAACTTGCCGCTATGTTTGAGCAAGATACGCTTGCGGAGCAGGAAAGGCCACCCATTGTGCGGCCTTGGTCTCGTGCGTCGAAGAAGGAGGCAAAGATCGAAACAACTACTCCAGAAAGTGCGCCTGAAACTGTTCTTGTTCCGCAGACTGAGGCCCCTGCACGTGCTTCTGGGGCAACTCTAATCCGTAATCTCGAAGAGGAATCGCCGCCGCATCATGTTCTTGAGAGAATGGAGTTGGGCGGGCAAAGCAAAGCGGTCCCCGTTGAAGAGCCAATTATCAACCATGATCTTCCAGAAGAACTCGCTGCTCATGTTGTTCCTGAGGAGATGGACCTGGGCAAGGAAATCAAGGAAGAGGTCATTGTAAAAGATATAGCACCACACCCTTTCACTGTGCCCCGAGCCTCATCTCCCGACAAGACCACCGATTTCTCAGCTGCCGTTATGGCAGGTTTGGCAGAATCGGGATTCAATACGGACTTGGTTCTCAAGGACCCGTCATTCCACCGATCGACGTCTCCGCCAGGTACTCGAGATATTTCTCCAGAAGAAGACATCGCAATCGCTCGAAAAGAAGCTAGTAAATCCAAACTCGGTGATCTGGGACGAACTTCACCAATCCCCGTATCTCCAAAAAGCCAACCTGTTACTGAAGTACCGGCGGAAGTTCCTCATACCGAAGTTGCTACTGCCTCAACTCACAACCCAAGCTTCGACCCCATCGATGTTGTGAATGATCCGTTCTTTAGCCGACGGAAAACGCCTCCAGGTGTTCTCGAAGAGGGTGATCCTGAGGAACTTTGGATGTCTTCGAAGAAGGTGAAAAAAGGGAAAAGGAAGCGGGCCTCGGCACCTATAACACCTGTCGAGAGCGGGATTCCTGGGGCTGAGCAGGCTGGGATGATCCCCATGGAACTTGAAGACAAGGTGGAGACTGATGGAAAGCGGTTCATCGAGCCCAGCGCAGATTTGGGGACTGTATCAGCCGAACCCGATCATCAGGTTGAGCCCATAGTGCTTTCGGGTGAGAAGGGCCTTCGAGAAACAATCGCCGAACCTATTGCGACAGCCTTAGTCAAGCCTCCTAAGACAACACACGACACGCCGGTTGCAACAACGTTTACTGAACAGCAGGCCCACGCAGAGTCCGCCGGTCCCGTGTCATTTGAACAACCCACATTCGAACCCGTTGAGTCTTCCGACGCAACTCCGATTGAAGAAGAGCCCGAGCCCCCATTGACAACATCAAAGAAGAAGGGCAAGAAAGCAAAGAAAGACAAGAAACGAGCTTCTCTTGCACAAGACAACATCGAAACATCAATCGTTGATGATCCGGTGGTTGAGGTTCAGGCGGTTCTACCTCTCGCCGTTGAGACTCCAGCCGATTTAAACGGCAGAGATATGCAGTCTGAGAAGCCAGCGCTGGCTTCGACTTTTGAGTCTAAATCTCGGGCGCTACCTGAACATGGGGACTTGGCGGACACCCTAGGTGACAAGTCATCATTCGACGTGGCACACAATGCCAACGTGCACCTGCATGAAGATCAGCCTAAGCCAACTTTCGACGAATCTAAAATCCAGTCGAACGTGATTGAGCCGGTGTTACCCCATGAGGTGAACGAGAAGCCATTGGAGGAGCAGGTCCTCACTCCCAGTGCAGAACCAGAGACAATCGGCGACATCTGGGATGAGCAGTCAAGGAAGAAAGGTAAGAAAGGAAAGGGCAAGTCAAAGCGCTCCAGCACACCAGAGCGGCCTTTCGAGCCTAAAACACTATCAGGTGCAGTTACACCACGCGCAGATGTCACTAATTTAACACGCGAAATCGAAACGGATGTCGTCGAAGATGATCAGCCATTGGAGACGGACGATTGGACAAGTTCAAAGAAGAAAGGAAAGAAAGGAAAGAAAGGGAAATCTGGATCAACAGCGCTTCTAGCCACCAGTGCAACGGCTCTAGGCTCGATAGCCCTTGGTAAGAGCGATAGCATCAAACAGACCCAGGAGGATCGCGGTGCAATGATCAACGAGGCTCTAGAACCAATGGGGTCAGGTGCTTACGAACCTCCTTCTATGTTCGATGAAGGGCAGAAATATTTGGATGAGGTCAAGGGGTCGGACTATCCACTTCTAGAGGTAGCGACTAAGAAAGTGGATCTACTTCCTGTCGAGCAATTAGAAACAGTGAGAGACGATATGATGGATCAGACGGGGGAATGGGCTTTGCCGTCAAAAAAGGATGGAAAGAAAGGCAAAAGAGGGGCAGATAACGTTGAACAAGAGAGTCGGAAATTTAAGGAACCGGGAATAGAGCAACTCGGAAAGACCGCGGGTGAGGATACTTTTGGAGGAGAGGGATTTGAGCAAGGGTTGTCGACTCATGATGAAACGATAGAGCAGTCTCGAGAACGGGTAACTGAAGTGGCACATGTGGATGTACCTGATCCTCTTGTGGATCCTCACAAAGGGAATACCATTCATTCCGAGGTATCCACCCACGAACTTAGAGATTCCATGGGCAAGAACATCTCTCCTCCAAGACAGCCAACTGGTCTGTTCCCTAGCGTCGAGTGTATCAAGCGACGAGTACCATCACCTGAAGGACAACCAGAAGAGAAACGCGTGCATCTCTCGGAGCCAGCACCAAAGAAATCCGAAGTCTCAGTGGAGATGCCACAGGCTGAGTACGAATTGGCACCCATCCGGCAAGCTCCCGACCCCGTGATTCGTGGTGTACCTGACATTGAGCCTCCGTATCAAACCACGGATAAGTCAATTGCGGAAGCATCCACGGTGCCAACTAGCAGCCGTGATCGTTCTCCTATCATCGAACCAACATGGTCATTTGGTGGAGTTCGTGACAGCGCTGTCCACGTGTCAGACTCACCGCTCCTCTCTGCGGGCTCACGCTTCGAGTCCAATGCCCGAGACAGTGGATACCATGATGCAGGATACAGTCCTTCGATGCCGCAAGGCTCAAGCGAACCAGTAAAGGAACTTCACTACGAAGGGAAGACAAAAGACACACAGGATCGAAAATCCGATTATAGCATTGTTGAACGAACGATCCATGAAGACCCGGGAGTGGAGCCTCGCTCACGAAGCCCTTCTCTCCCCGAGCCGAGTTCTTTCATCGGCAGTATAACATCACCGTCCGCCGTTGATTCGGCCACGAAGGAGCGTACATCGTACTTGTTCAACTCGTCGCCATCGACACGAGGTTATGTTGAGTCTCCTTTAGCTGCTGTGAAGGCTCGCCAGCACGACATAGTTCCTGAGGCGTCTCCGTTAAAACACCCGAAGGATGTCAAAGATAACTCGAAACATGTGAAGGATTCGCAAGCCAAATCGCACAAGGAATCTGAAGAGTCTCGCCATTCGACGGCCAGATCAAGATCCAAGGATAGAAGCTCACCCACTAGGCAAACGCCCATCAGAGAGCCACCCCCGTCGATCTTTGGTGACCCGCGTGAGAGGCAGTCTGAGAAGTCAGCAACATACTCGACTCCGAGACATATGAAATCACCAAATCCACAACTCGACACTATCAAAGAATCCAGTCCAGATGATTCGCCACTGCATAAAAAGGGACGACCGATCTCTGATGTCGGTGCCCCTGAACGAGGTGTTAAGTCTGCGCGACGAAGTGAGAGCCCCAAGCCGTTCTCAGAACGGTTGAAATCACCACCTCCTGTCACGCCTACTCCTTCCAGCCGCAAGCCCAGCAGTCGTAAGCCCATTCCTCCCACACTAGAAACCTCACCAGCCGATACCCCTTCAAAGGATACTCCATGGCATCAAGTCCATGAGGGTGTTGATCGGAGCATGGCTCTGAGTCCTGCACGAAGACTGCGCTCTCCCGCGGTAACTGACCCAACGAAGCAACGCATGGGTGAACAGCGATCTCCAAGCGTGCTCAGTGACCGTTCTACGGGCGGGGTTGCAAGGCACAAAACTCCAGACCATTTTCAAGCATTGAGCCCTGCGAGCAACCGATCAGCCACTCCACCTTTACGGCGAGTGGACAGAAGCTTGTCAGGTGACCTTCGGAGTCGAGCGAGCCTTGGCGAGGTCCAAGCGCGGGACACTAAAAACGCGCAACCTGATCTCACAGACATTGCGATCGCTGCTGGAGCAACTGCAGCCATCGCAGCCATCGCGAGTTCATCAAAATACGATCCGGTCAGACACAAGGGCAAGGGTCGCGCGGACATGTCCGATGTCTACGTAAGTTTTCACTGCCATCGCGACGCGTTTAATGATGATAGCTGACAATATTTGTAGGAGGCATGGGGCGAGGCTCAAGGTTCGCCAATGTCCCCGACGCGCCCACCTAGTGTGCGTAAGCGACAAAGCATGCAAATAATGGACTTAACAACACAACTCGAGCAACTCGCCGCGCAGAACCGATCGCTGGAAGAAGCTAAGGCTAAGGCTGAGGAGTCTATGCAAGCTGCTCAGTATCAACAAGATGTTGATAATCAGGTGATTCAAGAAACTATTCAAGCAAGAGACCAGGAAATCCACCAGAAAGACATCGACATTGCACAGCTGCGCGATACACTTCGCACCCTTCAGGGAGAAGTGACAAGACTCACGCAATTGAACAACACACTTACCGAGGCCAATCATAATCTCACCAACGACACAAACGAGCGATATGCTCAACTCCAATCCGAAGGTCAACAGGTTCATCAGCAATGGCAACAATCTACTAGGGAGCTCGAAGATCTGCGGACGCAGCACAACCAGTTAACCTCGGGAATGCAAGATGCATTGCGAGCGGAGATTGGACTCGCGATCGACGAGCGCAATGCTGAGATCGAGCGTCTCAAGACCGAACTAGCAACCGCTACGGACAAGATCAAGACTCTACAGAGACAGATACAAGCTTCTAAGCAGGGCGACAGCTTCCTTGTCGTACGAGACGAGGACTACTTCGATAGCGCATGCCAGCAGCTCTGTCAACACGTGCAGCAATGGGTGTTGCGATTCTCCAAACTCTCAGATAGCAGGGCTTGTCGCTTGTCGTCGGACGTCGCGAGAGATCACAAGCTTGATTCTGCGACCCGAGAAAAGATCGAAACTCGTCTAGACAACGCTATCTTAGACGGCTCTGATGTCGATATGCTATTAGCAGACCGTGTCAAGCGTCGAGATGTCTTCATGTCAGTAGTGATGACGATGATTTGGGAGTATGTCTTCACGAGATATCTCTTCGGTATGGACAGAGAACAACGACAAAAACTCAAGTCGCTGGAGAAAACATTGTCGGAAGTTGGTAAGTCAATCCCAACCTTCCTAGTTTGCGCTCAAATTAATAACTCATTAGGCCCCACAAGAGCTGTTGCCCAGTGGCGAGCAATAACGCTCACCCTACTCTCCAAACGCGACCCATTCATCCAACAGCGCAAACAAGATACTGAGGCCGTGGTCCAGGAAATTTACAGCACGCTCTCTACCCTCCTCCCGCCAGCATCCCATCTGCAGAAGCAGATTCAAGAATCTCTCCGCAATGTCATGC
This sequence comes from Lindgomyces ingoldianus, assembly GCF_010093535.1. NCBI lineage: Eukaryota > Fungi > Ascomycota > Dothideomycetes > Pleosporales > Lindgomycetaceae > Lindgomyces > Lindgomyces ingoldianus. The sequence goes on along the minus strand of NW_022985162.1, from coordinate 2,223,612 downwards.
GCCTCGCCGTCGAACTTTCCATTGAAATGCGCACCCAGCGCGCAGAATACATCATGCTTCCACCTCTCCAACCGGAGTATGACACTAATGGCGACCTCATCGCCAAAGTAACTTTCAACGCAAGTCTCATGAACGAACGTAGTGGCGAAACATCAAGCAACGACCAACTCGAAGCACGGGGGGCAGTGGTCAAGATCGTGCTGTTTCCGCTCGTTGTAAAGAAGGGAGATGATTTTGGTGAAGGCGAGGATGAAATTGTGGTGTGTCCTGCGCAGGTACTAGTGGCGAGGGCGACGAATAAGAAAGTTGTGAGAGTGCTAAGTGGTGCGATGAGTATTGATAGTAGGCAGAGAAGTGTGATGAGTTTGGCGCCCGAGAGTTCGGTCATGGATTTGGATGGGGGAAATATGATTTAGTAGCGATTGGCGAGTTTTGTCTGTTGCATGGCGTGGGAATGACTCTTTTTGGTCTTTTCTTTTAGTGAGGGTTTGGGTTTGGGTTTGGGTCTGATTTTGGTGTTTAGGGGATTTAACGACTCTCTTACTGTCATTTTCCCTTTCCTTTATTTCTTGATTTCAAGGTCTCCAAAGGACATGTTGGCTTTAGTTTGTAATATTTAGGTTTGTAGGATTGAAAAGAGGTCATTCGGTTCTATACACTCAGGGGTTTCTAAATGATGATGGCTCGTTCGCACAAGTCGATGTGATGTTGAAACTAACTAGATGTTGATGTACCCTTCAAGAGTCGGTACCAGAAAATAGTTCCACAGTTCTAAACACGTGAGATGTCCCAAGGTTCACAAGCTGTCGTCCCACCTCCTCGGCTCCGCTCCTCCACAACGGTAGCTAACCCCGCACGTTGGTGAGCTGCGCCACGCCCCAGCTTGACCTTATGAGTCGACAAGTGCGTGAGAGCTACGGATCCGTACAAAAAGAGAGACCTCCCCTGAACTCGTACTTATTCCGTAACACAGTTCCCTGAACTGGGTAAGAAAGCGTCGAAGACTAGGTCGTGCCATTGTTACACAGGATGCCCATTCGAAGTGAATGGAGGCTTGCGCGCGAAGGTTAGTACAATACCTCCTTTCCCTTCCACAGCTCTGCACCTATCCTACCCACCCCTGAAAGCACTCCCAACAAACCACTAACCCCATCCTCCAGGCATCACGCCCGACACCATTGTTCGCTTCGCGTCGCGCACGCTCCTCAACCCAGCCCTAACGCTCCCACTCATCCTCCTTGCGCACTACACACAAAAAGGCGCGACCCTCTCCACAGAACATGCATCCACGTTCAAGCACCTAAAAACGCTACTCTACCTGGGATTGGCGTCGAAAGCCAGTTCGTTCCTTGATGACGCTGTGACAAATAACTGGACGAGCGATGCATATGATTGGGAGAAAGAGGTTGTGGTAGTGACAGGCGGGAGCGATGGCATTGGGAAGATTGTTGTGCAGTTATTTGCGGAGATGGGGGTTAAGGTTGCGGTTTTGGATGTGCAGCCTTTGACTTATGAGGGTGGGTGACCTTCCTATTCCAATCCCTGCGCTTCAATGGAGTAAGTTGAGAGAAGTGAATGCAGACATACTGACAAGGGTCCCAACAGCACCCCCATCCGTTCAATACTTCTTTGTCGACCTTGCCTCCCCCTCCTCCATCTCCACCGCCTGCGCCGCCATAAAATCCCAAATCGGCGACCCGACAGTCCTGATCAATAACGCCGGCTGCGCACGCGGCAAGTCCATTCTCGCATCCTCCGAATCCGACATCCGCCTCACCTTTAACGTTAACACACTCTCCCACTACTTCCTGACACAGCAATTTCTCCCTTCCATGATCGCCGCTAACCACGGTACTATCGTCACTGTGGCGTCCCTAGCCGCATACGTGACCGCCCCTAGCATGGTCGACTACGCCTCCTCCAAAGCCGCCGCCCTCGCCTTCCATGAAGGCCTAACCTCCGAACTCACGACGCTCTACAACGCGCCCAAGATCCGAACAATCGTTATGTGTCAGGGGTACACGCGCACCAAACTCTTTGAGGGCTTTGATTCATCAGTGTTGTACCCGGAGACGGTCGCGGAAGAGATTGTGAAGGCGGTGTTGAAGGGACGAAGTGCACATATGTTGCAGCCGGAGAGCGGGTGGTTTTTGGCCGCGAAATTGAGGGGCATGCCTTTTTGGCTGCAGTATGGGTTGAGGAAACGGTTGGACAATTTGATGAGGAAGTGGAATGGGAGGCAGGTACAGCAGCCGAGTGTGGAGAAGTTGGGGGAGAGTGCAGTCCTGGTTGAGGGGGAGAAGTAGGTAGAATGGAGTGGGATAAAGAGTTTGCGTGTGCGAGTGGAATTTGTTAAGGGTATTGGAGTATGCCTTGTAGGGAATACCATCGTTCTACAGACACTATGAGTCAGCTCTGAGGTGGATGGATTGGGAGATCATTTTCCAGACAATCTTTTCAAGCGGTGATTCTTCGAAAGCGTTGGAATGGGTGCTAATTATACTGGGATAACAATTGGTATTACCGCTCAGAAACTTCTATGATACTACAGGTTCTGAGTCTGAAATAATAATAAAAAGTAAAACAAACGCCATCTGTATGCCCAAAAAGACCGGGTATCCCTCCTCGTCCAATCCTAGAGACCATAAACTAACCCTTTTCCGCCCTAGAGCGCCAATTTGCAAGGCTTAAAGCTCAACAACGGGCATTGGGACTCTCCAAGCTGCCCTGACCAGACAAATTCCACTTCTCAAGTCACCAACACCGGTCTCCCCGGCGAATTCGACCTCGAAGAACTCTTCCTATGCGCATCCGCACCATTCCCAAAAACCGGCTCTAACCGTACACCTCCAAAACTCCAGCCATCAAGAAAGACACCCTCCTCAAACCTCTTACTAACGACAAATCCAAGCGCTCCATCCAGGCCAACACTAACCTCAATATCGCCTTCAATCTCCAACCATCCCTTACCCTTATGCTCCGCATATCTCTCCCGTCCGACACGGACCCTAACGGCGTCAGGATGCAGTAAGACAGGAACGACATCAGGCGTGATATGCACGTCGACGAAGCGATTCGCGAAAGTTTCCGCGTCGAAGGGCTTGCCGACGGAGAACACCAGGTCCGCGGGAGGCGTGTATTTGCTGTTCTGGAAGGACACGATGAACTGGACGCGGTATCTCCCCTGCGGAATCCCTGTTTTGATGGTGCGCAAACACACATTGTCAGTGCGGGTGCATTGGTATACAGCAGCTTCTTCCCTGCGACCATCATGATCCAGATCTTCGGCCACGGGATACACTTTCCGCAGCTTCCCATCCTCATCAATGGCAAGCCCACCCTCACCCGACGGACTACTCGTCCGAAATTGTGACATCCTTGGCATATCTTCAAGATGCGGAGCCACACCCAATGGCATACCGGTCTTAAAATCGACCTGCACCAGTTGGAAAGATTGATCTATTAGCCCCTTTCCATCCATACCGACGCGGAAATGGGTCGCGCCGATTTCAAACTTCGGCGGTAGCGCCGAGAGCTTCGCCATGATTTCGCCAAAGTTGCGGGCTGACCGGAGTTGTTTAGCATCGCGCATGTACTGCTCAGTCAGCGCGGCCATTTCGTCTTCTTTCATCCACTGCTCCAGCGAGATGTTGGCGAGTCCACGGTCAACGTCAAAGCGGTAGTATTTTGTATCGGTGTTGTAGTACATACGCTTCATTTCGTTGTCGACACGGGCAGTGCTAGTAGCCATACCGGCGAGCGCTGACGCGAGAGAGATGTCGGTTCCCAGGCCAAACGGGAGCCAGGACGCCATTTTCTTGACGGAGGGGATGGATTGGAGACCTGTGCCAACGGAAACTATGACGCCGATTGAGCGGCCTTCCCAGAGTGCTTTGGCGGCGTAGTCGACTTCTGCACAGGGGTTGTTGAAGCCAACGCCTCCGTCTAGATACGTGACTTTGGGCGTGCCGAATTGCATTTCTTCGAAGAAAGTCGGGGCCGCTGAGGTTGCTCGGAGAGCCTCCCAGATCCGGGTTTGGCGGTCGTTGGGATCGTAGGTTGATAGGATTCGGGGCAAGCCTAGTGCGTTCTTCAGCGAGGTCAGAACGAACCCACGGCAGCCTTTTTGGTTGGCTTTCCTATGCACCGAGCCTCGAGGGTGGATTTTCCAAGTTGCAGTCCTTAGCCGTGGGTCCGAAAAAGGGTCTTTTGGTGCCGGCGGTTGTTCGTCCGCTACATTGCTGATAGGCATTGCAGTACTATCATTTGGTAAGGTTGCCACTGAACCCTTCAACGTAGCGGTTGGGCTTTCAGTGAGTATGCTAGGAAGTGCGTCCGCCCAGATGCTATCACGTGGAAGATCGTTCTCGTCCACTTCCTCGAAGAGGGAGTCATCCCACATCAACTCATCCTCACTGTACTTAAGGTCGACTAGGGCTGACTTGATAGCTTTCTCGAGCACAAGACCGGAGAATCGGGTTGCGCCTGTGGGGAGCTTGGCTCCGAATAGCATGATGGAGCGGTCATGTTTGAAGATTTCTTCGGCTAGTTTGGAATATATGCTGATGCACTGCTTGCAATCGAGTCGTAGACGTGAGAGTAGGATTGCGATTATACCACCAGTGCTTGTTCCGCCGATACTAGAACATGGGTTAGCGCTGCATCTCATCGAGAATAACAGGCGTCGTTCAGAACAAAAACCAGCATCCTATTGCCGTCCTCGTTGATTCCAGAAGGTGGTTTAAACAGTCGAGCCTGCCCGCAAGTGCCCCCGGTAGGTGCGGGTGTACTATCGATAGGGAGACTCACAGATCGAAGTAGTCGCAAGGCTTCAGTGGTGTTGTGGAGCTTTGAGGACGTCTTCCGATTCTCTTTTCTTCAAGCGCAATGCTCTCCATCAAATCGTCTAGCACCATCAAACTTGAGAGCCCTCTGACACCACCTCCATCTAGCGATAACAGGCGCAAAGGTGCATGGGGGTTGGTTTCTGGGTTGGATAGATCCATGACTGTAGAGGCAGCAGCCTTCATGAATGCTAGAGATCAGGCCGATATTTGGTGTGAAGTATGTATATATGTCGTTTCGATATTAACAAAGTGTTCAGTCCAAAATGTGAATGCGGAGCGTATATGTAATGATGCGTGGCAGATCAACGGAAGAAACGACCAGGGTATTTAGCAATATTCGAGGCCGCCCGCAGCAATGTAGCATCAAACCAGGGCGAACGAGGCGTGAGTCAATTTCCAGAGTGTTGCGGTAGGGCAAGATGGCCTCACGTCTTCGCTCAGAATCGAGGTAACAGCCGCAACGTAACGGAGAGTCCCAGAAGAGGCTGAGAGAGGTGGTTGCCTTGTGGCTGCGGTCCGGTTCCCAATATCTGCGTGTAATTACGATGTTGGAATGGTGTCGAAATTTTGTTCTTCGGCATAAGCACAAGACACGCGTCTTTATACAGTCACGATCTCAACCTCCGCACGACACGGAGGCTTGCTTTACCTAATGATGGTGGCAGCGACGATGAAAGAAACGGACAGAATCAGCTTAGGCGGCTATCCGTTAGGACGCCAACATCCACCAAAGCAGCAAAGCTGCACAAAAGCTGAGAGTGGCACAGCAACCCCAAACCTCGAAGAAACGCTAAAAACTACGTCAAGCGCCTGCGCGAAATCGAAGCCCGAAGGCGGGATCCGAGAGAAAAAGGAAAGGAAAGACGAAAAGAGACCTCGTGGTCAGACTAGTGATGATCGCTGGACTGAAGTGAAGGGGGGATGCTCAGCTGCGCCCCGTTAGAGGAGTTTGTGGAGGTCAGCACCATGCAGCCCGGCTGACGTGAGCCCTGGCGGGTGAGGCTCTTCTTGCAGCCAGGTGCATCCAAGATCGCCCATTCCAAGTTGAGATTGGCGAGTGCTTACGGGCGGTGAATGTAGGCCAGAGTTCATGAATAGTAGCTGTTAGTTCCGACCGTATATCTAGCTGTTAAATGGCCTTGCTATATTTGGAGCACTAAATGCAGGTACCATTGCAGGATGGCTGGAGAACATCATACCAGAAAAGACTGAGAGTTAGGGAATATTATTAGAGAGGCTCAACAACCACCCATCCTTTGTGACAGGAAGCTTGAGATGCGTTCATCGATTGTGTAAAATAGCCCCCAGGCAGAAGTCACTAAATCGCAGACTCATACAAAAAAGGCAACCGCTGGAGATGAGACAAGACTGGCCCGCTGCAAATGAGGCTCCCTACACAAAATACCTAAATCTATCTGTTTCATCGAATGGTAGGGCAAACATGGCGCAGTTCCCTCTTCGAGAACTAATCGAGCAGATGCAAGCGGCGTAGCAAAATCGACTGGCTCAGCTTACCGAAGGGGTCACTCCATTGCCGCGCGGTCACAGAAGACGGAACATGAAGGACAGGGGAAAGTACTGGGTGAAACGGCGTCAATGCTTGAGCCTCTCACCTCACATCACACCGGTCGCGGAAAGTCGTCCACATCGCTCCTCTACTATTGCACCTACTTAGGTAAACGGATGTACCCAGGTGTGGCAAGGAAGGCGTAGTCTCTCAGAACGATGAAAAACACGCCAGGGGTCTGTATCCGTTCCATAGAGTACGCAATTCTAGCAACAAGCCAGAACAATAATCCAATCCATGTTTACTTTTCGAATATGCCTTCAGCTCCATCTCATATCCGCAAAGGCCAGTAGTCCACAGTTCCATCCTAGGATGCTGCAGCAGGAGCCCTCTCCCCATTACCACTCCCCGGTCTCACCATCCTAAACACCATAGTATCCCTCAACCCCAAAATCGGATTCTCAAAATCCTTCTCCCTAACCTCGAACAACTCAAACCCGGCCTTCTTCAGCACATTCTGGCTCGAAACCAACTCCGGGTCCGTATGAGCTTCTGCATACTCAAACCTGCCTTGTTTGCCGCCAGAATAATGGTTCCAGAACAGCGGCATGAAAGCTCGAAGAGCTTCTGTTGCAATTCCCTTGCCCCAGTAATTGTGGTTCAGCATATATCCCACTTCAGGGGCACGAACGGCTCCAATCATGCCGATGACGCGGGGTCCTGTGATGGGAGTTGGAGTTGGAGTTGGGGATGAGGATGAGGATGAGGAGGGAAGGAGCTCGATGCAAAAGTTCCAGCAGTTTTCACGGTCGTGACAGCCCTGGATCCATTCTTTAGACTTTTCGATGTCGTTGGTGGGTTTCAAGGGTCTGATATTCCATTCCATAGTCAGTCACAAATCACAAGTTGAATTTAAGGACTCGGGCTCCATACGTATGCTTCATAACTTCCGGGTTGGACCGCATTAATACAATGTCTTCCGCATCGTCCATGACAAGAGGCCTGATGAGCAGCCTCTCAGACCTCGCGATAATGCTTGGATCGACGACTACCATTTTCACTAAAGTTCAGAGAAAAATTGATGCTTGAGTCCATCGTATTGCGGTGTAGAGGTCGTGGACTCAAGAGTCATGGGCTTTGAATACACTGGTTTTAGGCTCCCATCCCGTGTCCAAACATCCAAGGTCAGGAAATACGCTAGCCGTTTTCGGACTGAGACTTCAACCACGGCAACTTTGAAGCACACCGCATCAACATATCTGCCAGACTCGGCAACACCATCACATCTCAATGGACCAAGAACCTTCTCCGTAGTAACCCATTCTCCCGGTTCATGAACCTTCTACCATGTCCTCCAAAATCCTTTCCTCCTCCGCCAAAGGCGCCACATTCCTCATCCTCTTTCAAGTCCTCTCCCGCGCCCTAACCTTCATCGTCAACCAAATCCTTCTCCGCTTCCTATCCCCCGAACTTCTAGGCATCTCAGCACAACTCGAACTCTTTTCTATCTCCGTACTCTACTTCGCCCGAGAATCACTTCGCGTGGCCTTACAACGCCAAGCCCCCAGTCTTCAATCTGTCATCAACCTCTCCTACCTCTCTATCTTCTTCGGCATCCCCCTAATCTACAGCCTTGCATTCCTCTGGCTGTCTCGGGAGACGCCACATGTACCATATTTTGTTGATGCATTGAATTTGTACTGTCTAGCGATTTTTGTAGAGTTGTTGACAGAGCCCGCGTTTGCGGCTGTGCAGCAGAAATTGCTGTATAAGATCCGCGCGTCTGCGGAGAGCACTGCGACCCTGCTCCGGTGCTTCGGAACATGTGGGGTTGCGATCTGGGGAAGCTGGGCTGGTGTTGATGTAGGCGTTTTGCCGTTTGCAGTTGGGCAGTTGGGGTATGCGGGAGCGTTGCTTGGGGTGTATGTTTGGAGGATGTGGCCGGTTGCTCGGTCGGCACAGTTCTCTCTATTATTGAAGCAGGTGCCGGGGACCGAGGGGGTTCCGATGTTGCTCAACTATTTCTCAGCACCACTCTTGAGGTTAACAGGATCTCTTACACTTCAATCGGGACTGAAGTATATCTTAACCCAGGGAGATTCTCTGCTTATTACGACGTTGGCATCACTCTCCGACCAAGGCGCCTACGCTCTAGCATCCAACTACGGCGGTCTGATCGCGCGCATGCTGTTCCAGCCTATTGAAGAAAGCAGCCGGAATCTATTCGCCAAACTATGCGCCGATATCCCTCCAACCCCAACCCTTGAACCTCAACCTCAACCTCACGATTCCAATCCCCAATCCCCACCCCAAACCCAACCCCTAACTCAATCCCGTACAATCCTTCACACAATTCTTCACCTCTACCTCCTCCTCTCCCTTTTCGCCCTTACCCTCGGACCCCCCCTGTCCTCTCCCCTCCTCTCCCTCGTCGCCGGCAAATCTTGGTCTACCACCTCCGCACCCGCCGTCCTCGCAACCTATTGCTACTACATTCCGTTCCTCGCCCTCAATGGCGTAACCGAAGCCTTCGTCGCCGCCGTCGCCACCAACGCCGAGCTGCACACACAGTCCCTATCCATGGGAGCTTTCTTCGCGTGTTTCGCTGGTAGTGCGTGGGTTTTCATTGCAGTGTTGGGGTGGGGTGGGAGTGGTGTTGTTGCAGCGAATACGGTCAATATGGGGCTTAGGATTTTGTGGAATTGCTGGTTTATTAAGCGGTTTTTCACCCAGCGAGGACTCGAATTTAGGATGAAGGATGCGTTGCCAAGTATGTATAGCACGGCTGCTGCGGTTGTGGTGCCGAGTTTGTTGAAAATGAGTCCGAAGCCAAAGGTTTTGGGGAAATATGGTTTGGTAGGCGAGTTAGCGTATGTGGGCGTGTTTGCGGTGGCGTTGGTGGTGGTGGTGGGCGCTGCTGAAAGAGGGTTTTTGCGAGAGTGTTGGGGGATGGTGAAGCCAGAGAGAGAGGAGCGGAAGGAGGAACGAAGGAGAAGGTAGCGAAGCGTAGCGTAGCATATTATCAGGAAATGGGAAAAGAACTTAAGTTACTTTCTTGAGATCAGTGTTTTGATAGTGATGAGGGAGAGCGGCTACAGCCACCCGGTTCCCCATAAATCATATTGTGTTGGGTTATAACCCGGTACTTTTGTAGGCAAAGTTGCAAGATATGGAGGTTTGTAAGCCAACAAATCTGGGAACGTTTCTTAACTAATAAAACAGTTTCATAGTATAGAAATCACGAGTAAAATTAATTAGCCCTTTTTTAAGCTTACAGTATGCATGTCAATTCTTCTGCTACTACTTTGCGAAGTCGGAGGCAATATTTAGTATTATTGAGTAAAATATTATTTCCTCAGTATCAAAAGAACTGCACTCTAATAGCTCTCCTAAAAGCTTGAGTATAGCCTTAGACACTATTTTCAATGGAATCATGCTTTTAATATGTAACTAATTGCAAGGAAAAAGAACAGGAGCAACAAGCCCTAACTGGGATTCAAGAACTAGTAAGGTGAATCCGGTCTACGACGAATCAATTTCCAGGTCCATAGGTTCTGAGACCGTCCAGAAAGGCAGCTGATCTAATGTGAAATTGTCATCATCAGAAGGAATTGACGGTGGCCCCTTTGGTAGATATATTCGCTCTGACTGCGGCTCCTCAACTTCTGCAATATTATTCGCAATAGAGAGTCCCATGTCCTCAAATATAAGCGATGAGCGGTCACCAGGCCCTCTCACCCTTCGCCGCAGCCTCCTAGCAGATGACCCGACGTCATGAGATTCGAGAGACTCGCCAAAGTCGTCCTCGTCGGAATCGGCTTCGACACTTTGGCTATAGCTTCGTTTGAATATGCCGGCACTCCAACGTTTCTTCTTCCTCCGGTACACCCGCTGTTGTTCTTCCTCGTCAGAGCCGTCTGAGATATCGCAAAGATGTTCGAGTTTGCTAATAGGAGTCGGTTCCTCGGCCACTCTCGTAGGATCTTGGTCATCGGGTTCTTCGATAGATGTTGGCTGCTGAAATGGAATAAGGCAATCGTCGTCGTCACTATGTAACTCTTCCAGGGTGAAGCCGGCACTGGTTGCAGGGCTATGAGGTATGTCAGCCTCGTTCTGTTCTTCCAACCCTCCCTGCGGCGGTGTTGCGGCGACTTTAAAATCCTCCGCGGCGGTAGTACGCGGGGAGACATTCGAAAGCGGAAAAGTGTCTTCAAGAAAATGAAAAGGTCTTGATTGAAGCTCCGCCTTATGTGTGTAGTCCACTGGGATTGATTTTGGAAGTAAAGGTAAACTACTGCTCATCTCTGGGTCAATTAATCGTTTCCAGTTAGCTGTTTCCTTTTCGGGGACTGGAACAGGATTTAGTAGAGCGATTTCTATCATATGGCGAGCCAAATGAGTTATCCTCGCATAGGGCTGGCTTCCATAACCCTCGCTACAGAAAAAGCACTCCGTCTCTCCTTCCTGGGTGGGAATTTCTTCTTGCCACAGTTCGCATAGCCCTATAGCTGCATCTGCCGGAATATAGTGAACTGTTTCTGAGTGGTATTGCAGCTGAGACCTTGCAGCAAATGTTTTTGATCCGCAGAGTTTACAAGTCCACCGTAATTTTGTACCGTGGGAAACCTTCGAATGGTCGTGGAAATCTAGCAGATGACTGAACAAGGCGACACCATAGGGGCAGTGTTTTTCAAGGCATATATAAGGCCTATAGTCCTCAACAATATGCGATCTATAGCTTTATCAATAAGAGACGCAATTTCGAACCGACTTTATTACGAAAAACTCACCTCCACTTCCGGGTTCCTTGCTCAATTCGTATTTTCTTGCCACATATACCACAATCGGCTTCCCCATCTCCCTTTTCACCGCTTTTCGGTAAGCTTGGAAATGGTATTTCAGTATCATCAAGAATGGTCTGTTCAATCGACTCCAAGTATTTTGCTAATTCTGAGTCGGAAATAGATCCTTGTGACGTAATTTTGTGATCACTTCCAGCAATTTCGAGCTTACTCTCAGCGTCGAATTCCTTAGTTGAATGAGAACATTGATGACTCTGCGAGTACAGTGCCTTCATTCGAGAGAGCCTCGAATCTGCAATTGTTCGAACGTGTTCATGGGAGGCTTGTGGAAACCGTGTAAGTATACGGTCAATGTATACTTCAGCTTCTGTTCTACCTAATTCTGATATGCGATTGTTCGATTTAGGCACAGTTTCGTCGGCTTTTGTTTTCATATACTGTTCTAAAAATGGAGCGAGGCGCAATAGGCGGTCAATTGTTGCGGTTACTTCCGCTAAACTCTCGTTCAGTTCGTCCGTTCTAATATTTCGCGACAAGTCGGAGGCGTTGTTGGGTGACCCATCGCTCACATTAATAGAATGCGTACGGGTCGATATTCCAGTCGTAGAGAAGCTGTCTGCAAACTCAGGGTACCGATTCTCAAGGGTCGTCAATGCCACCTGGAGAGGTGTCTGAAACTCCTCCTGTGTAGCTTCGCCCACCGAATTATGGCCCGTGTGGTGTCTAACGCATTTTTCTATACCATGAGTGACCTTGAGGAAGAAGAAGATAGCAAAAACGCACCAGCAGTGATTAGGCTTTGGGCAATCATCATATGTAGCGTCACAATACTGTATTGCAACTCGTCCTCGCCTTCTAGAAGTTTCTCTACCTCTCCAACCCTAATTCCCAGGTCATTGCCCCATATCAGCAAGCGCTGAGATTCTCGACATAGTTGGGAAGCTTGAGTCTTGTCTTGGAGCGTGGGGATAAGGTCTGAAATAGAATTAAGAATGGCGCTACTAAGGCCTCTGATCAGATTAACAAGAAGCGTTTCTTTTTCGGTCGCCATTAGGATAGCGCTTGCAAGGACGTTAACCTTATCCACTTTCATGGAAATGTGGAAACTAAGGTTCAGCCGACATATCACGTGATGCGGGGCTGTGCGAACCACTCCGTGCATAAGCCTCCTTCTCCTCGGCCTGCTCGTCTCAGCTTCTCGATTTCTCCAGTCTTTCAGAGCTGGCAGGAGTGTGATGTCCATTCAAAATGTCAGGAATCGAAATCGCGGGCCTTGTCCTAGGCGCAATCCCCGTCGCCCAGGCTAGCTATGCAACGGTCAGCAACCTTCTTCGCGCATATCGCAGTGCAGATTCCCAGATCTCGAGACTACAGAAACTGCACAAGATAGAAGCCAACATGTTCAGGGTCTCGATTCGCGTGCTCTTCTCTGGTTTACTGGATAGAAATTCCGTCACAGAGATGCTGGATCACAATGAGCATCGGCTCTGGAAGGATAAAGCTATGCAAAAGAAGCTAGGCTTGATCTTCAACGATGATCTAGACATCTCAGAAGCAATTAATGCCAATATTGATCTCGCTAAGAAAGCGTTGATGGAGATAGAGGATGTCTTTCGAGCCGTTGAGGTGCGCAGGTTTCTATCACTGTAGAATCAAGGAGCTAATTACCAGGAAAAGGAGCGCTCAAAGAGATCTAGCGCATCCCAATCGAAGGGAGATCGTCCAAGCCGCTTAGCTAAAGTTGTGTTGGGTCATTTGCAGCAGTCCAGCTGGGCCATTTCCAAAAAGGCGAGGATAGAGTCGTTGCTCGACGATATCAACAAGAATAACAACACTTTATACAAGTTTGCGAATGAGATACGGAAGAACCGAAAGAAACCAGCATATAAGGCTTCGCCTTTGGTTCCATTTGAAAGGGTATCAGGCTTACACATCCGTCATACACACCTATATCACGCCCTTACCTCAGCATGCGGGAAGTGTACCTGCTCTGGCCATGGAGTCGATCTTGCGCTTGACTATATGACAACTTCTAGGCCAAATAAGCTCCTAGATGACCCACGCTCGGATTTTAAGGTCGCGTTTTATGTTCATCCCTCCTCTGACCTCACCGCTTGTTGGCATATCGATTTGACTTCTTTTGAAACCAATTCTAGAAATCCTATGAAGCGAAAAGTTTCGGACGACCAGATTCCTCTCCTGGAAGAGCGTCCCCGGACAAGGCGCTCAATGATCTTGGAAAACCCTTCGCTGACGGAGCATCTGGGATCCAACGGCGAGAACGGCAAAGAGACTGGGGACAAGGAGAGCTCGGCCTCAGCTGTACCCAAGAATGAGTCACTTGAAGCTCGATCTATTGACGATCTTTGCTCGGCTCTGCAGCGACTAGATTGGTCCAAAGACGATACCGAAGAGAGCCAACGAACCCTAGGCTATCTATTATATCAGGAGATGTATACATACGAAGTGCACGTTTCGGACCACTCGGCTGAAGTGGCCAGAAACTCAGACTCTTTAGATCGCATCTTATCGGACGTGCCATCTCATGACTACATCAAAACTCAAGTCATGTATCCATATCAAAGGCTACGGCTCGCTTACGTGCTCTCACTCTCCCTACTACGACTATATCCGTCCCCTTGGCTTGGTGTCAAAGACCGCTGGGCGAGTAGTAATGTCCGATTCTTTCTTACTCACCTTTCCCCCGAAAAGTGCGTCATAACTCCGCATATCAAAGGACCATGTCACGGCGAAGAAGAAAGGAGTGGTGCAGTTCGTAGCTTAGTCAAGAACTATCAGATATATGCACTTGGGGTTATTCTTCTAGAAATCGCTACTGGAAAGCCTATCGATACTTCAGTGATTCCCGGCGACCACGACTATGAAACGAAAGAGTTTCTTGCGGCTTTGAAATACAATAATGAGGGCATCGTCACAGAGGCTCTCGGAAGTCGTTACGGTGACATCGTTTCACGTTGTCTACTTTTCAAATTCGAGGGCGTGGAGTCGGATCTTAGGAAAGAAGAACTCCAACGAGCTTTCTATGAGGATGTTGTGTGTCAACTTGAAGACTGTCTGCGAGAGTTAACGTTGCAAGGCGCCGGTCTAGTTTAACACGCCTCTACTACAGTACTGGAATAAGTGTAGAAATATAATTCCTCATCCACGGGTTTGAGTTTCAGCCTAGAGAGCGCTTATTCACATCGAACACTGGTCTTGACTGTAGGAGTCCGAAGAGAGGGCCTTGAACATAGGCCAGCCAGCACACTTGGCATAGAGAAGGAGCCTGAGCCTCCTTGCTGCCTGGCAGTTTAACTCACAGTCGCGCACAGTCACGTAACTCACACACATCTCGAAGAAAAAACCCCATTCATTCCATTCCAAGTTCGCCCGCAACCCTCCGCCTCATAATTAAGCCAAAAAACCTTGCTCATAATTTAGTCCCGTCCCGCGCATCCAGCCTAAAGATACCTAGGTAAAACTGGAATTGAACGGGACCCGACGCGGACGAAGCAAAAACAACACAGCAAGATAGCAAAGCAAGCCCCGGGTATCGTACACACTTCCCTTACTACACCCGCGAGAGACAGCATGAAGTCTCCCTCAACCCCGCGCTGCATTGCATATACCAACAGAGAAAAGGTATCGATGATGTGATTTGATCGTGATAAGAGGATTCCGTCGTCATAACCGTGTAGAAAGCCGCAGAGAGCGAGAGAGCGAGAGAGAGAGAGAACAAAGGAAAGAGAGGAAATAGATAAATGGGTCGCACTGGATTGTATGGGATATATGGGCATGAAGCTGGCCCGGGGTCCTGGGCCTCTGTCCGTCGGGCCTATGGTATGATAGACAGAGAATAATGAACAGGATGCTTGTCCAATGTAGGTAGCTGAAGTCGTTGAGATAGCACCAAATTGGATGATGTGACATGTGTGCCCTAGCCAAGCGATGGGATGGGAGGAGATGGAAGGAAAGCACACTAAAATAGCAAGGAAGACAGGGAAGCATGTCTAGAAAGGCACACAACGCGTCGTCTATGCCTTCTTGGTCTTTGGAGTGGCCTTCTTGGTGGTAGCGGCTTTCTTGGTGCCCGCAGCCTGTCAATACATCAGCAAACATAATATCCACATCTACACACGCGCAAGCACATCATTCGCCTCCGCGCAAACACAAGCAAGCAGAACAAAATCAAACATACCTTCTTCCCTGGCTTCCCTTCAACCTCACCCTTAACCTTCTCCAGCTTGCCCTCAACCTTCGCCTTTGCGGCCTTTGGCGCGCTCTTTTTGGGCGGTGCTTTCTTGGTCGCAGGCGCTGGCTTCTTCTTCTCAACCCTACCCGTCGTCACCTTCTTAGCACGAGGCTTACTCGTATTAGCCTTGGTAGATTTCTTAGGTGCAACGACCTCCTCGACATGCGCGAAGACGCGCGGCTTGCTGTTGCCAGTTTTGGCGCGGGTAGTGGCCATTTCGACTGAGTTGTTGAAAAAGGTGTTGAAAATTTGAGTGGAGATTCTGAGCGCGAGTTTGTGGGGTGACAAAATGCGCGGGAGTAAGTTGCGCGTGTGGTGTATGTGTATGTGTGTGGGAGCTGGAGTGGAGTGCAGTTAGCCCTGTCCTGTGGCAGCTCGGAATATGGGCAGCTGTAAACAAAGCTAAAACTTCTCCACGCGCAGGAAAACCACTAGAAGAAAATACAGCGACTGCGAAGAGACTAGGAAGAGACAGAATACTGTGCAGAGCGCGCGACGCGCTCAAGATCTTTCTCCTCCTCGTCCGAAGCACGAGTGACGTGGGCGCGTGGGATTGCGACCGGCAACATTTCAAAACAAAGCGCGCGCACGCGCTTTCAAACACCAAAAAAATAACTGCATACCTTTTTGTAAGAGTGCGCGACTCGATTTCTGCTCAAAGCGCAAGAAATTGGGTGGTGTGGGTGAAAAGCGACGGTCTTGTTGTGCGTTGTTTTGGGGACGGAGGATGAGAGGAGGTTGGGGATCTCTTGAACTTTGAAAGGAGGGGGAAGGCAGAGAGGCGTATTCAAGCGCAGCCCGTTTCACAACAACAAACCTCCAAAGTCCGGCCAATGACAAGTGGAATTGGGACGAGGTGTTGCATACGTATTTGTTGGCTAGGCAATTCTTTCCTTAGAAGTCTTTTTGCAAGGAAAATAAATTGGTTGGATTGCGTTTACATTCCCGTCGATCTGAATAGCCGCCCACCTTTCCATCCATCTCATCATCCCACACCAAATTGAAACATGAACACTCGTATGCGCCAACCATTTTCTGGTTCTGGTTCCATAAATCTAAGTCATCGAATAGCAAGTCGCACTAGAATTAGGAAGCATGTTAGAAGAGGCTCCCGGCACTGCTTTCGCAGAGAACCTTGTACTTTTCCGAACTTTTCGTCCATTCAACCAAACACCGAACTTGCTCCGGAAACAGACCTTACATCCTCACCCCTATGAGGATCAGCCCTCAAACCCATGGAACACCATCGACCGAATTAAACGGAAGCTCCTCAGGCTTTCAGCTTCGCCATGCGCTTGTTCATGCTGGGAGAATGTCAGTCGGTGGCCAACGCAAGGCTAATTGAAGAGCTTACAAGTCAAAGAACGCAAATTGGCTGGCTGAGATCCCATAGCCATACACAAATCGACTAGCTAGATAACTGCCGAAGATGGCACGTAGGTAATTATCGGGCACCTTCAGAAGTTAACGAAAGCTTGATGCTTGACAGTGAGATACTTACCCTCTCCATGATCTTGTCCAGGCCAATCTGCTGAAGAAGAAGATTGGGCAAAGCCTCGCTCAAGACTGATTTCCTGAACTCGGTATTGTCCCACAACTCTGTACCCTGAAGTTCCTCGTCAAGCTTCGTAATAGCGACACTGAGAGTGTCGCTCAAAGTGCTTCTAGGCTCGCCAGTGGCTTGGTGTTCACGCCAGATGGCCTCAAACTCGAGCTTCGCGTTGTTTTGGATGATTCTCTGGACCTCCTTGACGTACTTGTCGTAAAACTCAGGCGCAATTCCGTCCTCTCCAACGCACATATGCTTGATAAAGCCTGCATCATCAAACGAGAGAGAGGCGAGCACCTCTAAGGAAGAAGACGTGACACCACCTTTGTTGGCTGAAGCGTCCTTATACAGAATGCACCCAGCCTTCTCAAGCCGAAGCTTGGCATCTTGAGTGATAAACAGATTGGCACCTTCGACAATGTATGGAATGACCGACTTGCCGTCGACAATGAGTTTATTTGCCGTAGTAAGGTCGATGGACTCTGGGCGTCCACCACAAGGAACAAAGGTGTCGTAATGCATGTCACTACGTAAGTGGAAGGTGTTGCGGAACGTTGTACCGTTGTAGACAAGCTCTCCAGTTGGCAGTCTGATGTTGTTCTCATCTACCAAGACGCGGTAACCTTCTGGCGAGAGTTTCGAAGTGTCAAATTGACTGATCATGACCCTCTTCTTCGCCAGTCGGAGAAGCTCGTCGTGATTTATACCTTTAGGGTCGACGAGAACGCCAGAGCCGTCCACGATAGAAACATACTTCTCGTTGCTGAGAAGAATCTCATTGGACCCAAGATCGCCATCAGGACCTCCGGTCTGCAGCTTCTTGACCTTGCTGGGGTCAAGATTCAATTTCCGGTAGATACCTAAGACGTATTCTCGTACTGACAGAGTAGTCATACCATAGCGGTCGTGTGGGATGCCTCCAAGCTTCGGGCTCTTGCCAGTGAAGAATGATTTCCACCAGGGTGCTCCTCGAACCCGAGCATGCTCGGTCGCCCAGTCAACCAGATCGGCAGTGTTTTCGTCTGGACCCATGAACAGAATCTCCTGCTTGCCGTACAGGTCGACGATAGGGTCTTTTATTCCCGGGCTGTTGGGTGGTAACAGGAGGTCCAAAATACTGTCGATGTACTTCTCAAACGCCACACGGGCCTTGTCTTGGTGATGGTAGTCAAGAAGGACGACACCCTTCGAGCCTCCCTCAGGAATGTCCTTGTTCTTGCGTTGCTGCGTGTTGGCAAGATTGTAATTCTCGTCAAACAGTGACCGAGCATTAATAGCGTATGCTTCTGGGCTTCTGGACTTGACGATACGAATGCCTCCTCGGGCGATGTCTCGGAACCGCAAGTGAAAACCACGGAACTCGGAGCTGATAACAAGGAACATACCGTACAGGGGCTGGGGGTACTCGGAAGGTGGCAAGAAGATGGGGTTCATGCGGAAGCTGAGAGCCACCTTCGTTGGCGTATAAAAATTGGTTTTGAGCACACATTGGTTGAAAATGAGGAACGAGCTCATCACCATTTGGTGATGATCATTTACAACAGACTTGTTGATGGTCTCGTCCAGTTCTTCGTCGCTGAGGACCTTGTCGACTGTGATACGCAAGAAACTCAGGGTTGGGAGGAAATCATCCTGTTCTCCCCGAGTCTGGACGTAGTGGGTGTTCGCAAAGGACAGATATAGGCTGTGGACTAGGTCTGGGTATTGATGGATGATTTCTAGGATGTAGTCCGCAGTGAAGGTCTCTGCACGCAACCGACGCTTCAACTTGGACAGAAGTTCAGCATGGGCGCTGTTTTCTGTATCTAAAAGCGTAGCCAACGCAGCGTACTCGGAGCCGAGGCGGTTGAGGAAATGAGAAACGAAAACCCAAACGCAATGTGCGTAGATGGTCTCCTGAAGACTGAGCCTGGCTGTTGCGAAGTGGGCTTGGAACTTGTTCTGCGGAATGCAGTACAGGAGCGAAACCTCTTTGATGATCTGATGAATGGAGGCTTCAATTGGTGGGTGCTTCGCAGATGAAGTTCCCTGAAGGGGTCGGAGATACAGAGACATCGCCGTATAGCCATTGGAGAACTGCTCAACATATTTCCGGGAGGACGTTAATCCGTAGTAGTGATATAGATCGCTCAGCGCACTGAATAATCCCATTGCTGAGCCCTGCTTGTAGGCAATGACAAGTCGCTTCTCCCGAGAGCCTTCGATATCGAAGTATTCAATCACGGGACCAGTCCGTTCAATTGCAGCCTCAAGTGCTTGTTGGTACACTTGCTTCGTATTTGCGGTGGCTTTCTGAAGAAATCGCTTGTCTCCGACTTTCTCAATATCGATCTCTGTCTCGCCCAGGTCTGGGTTTACGAAATCACACTGGTAGACAAAGTAGCAGCGCAATTGCTGCTCCTGGGCTCCAGGGAGTGGACTGGCTGAGCGGAAGCTTTCTACACGGTAGCCCTTGCCTCCCTTGGATCCGTCTAAGTATTTCTCGTCAATTCGTTGTTCGTATCGTGGGCCATCCATGACTGAGATTCCAGGCTTGCTAGTATCGATGTACACCGCATGGTCTCCAGCCTCCTTATCAAGTCGGATTTCCAAACGTTTGTCGTCGCGGGCATAAGCTGCCACTTTCGCTGCATAAAGGGAGTGGATATGGTTCACAACCCTTTGGTTTAAATGAGAATTATTTCTAAAAAATAAAAAAAAGGGGGGGAGGGGGGGGGGCGTGAGTAACTTACGCTTCTACAGTTTCCGTAGCAAAATAGTTGTCGTCAATGCCCAGCTCGTTATAGAACCAAGTGGTCTCTGATTCCACGAAGTCCGGAGGAATGAATCCTTTGTCCTCTACCCCGTCCATGACGGCTTCCATCTGCTTCTCCTTGCCCTCAAACTTGGGGGCAACATATCCAGACCCTTCCTGAGGTAGGACTCGCGGGGTAGCAAGTCCTGGTCCAGGCACGCTCAAATGTGTAGGCTGGGGGGATGGCATCCGTCCAGGAGTCCGAATGACTTGGTCCAGCAGTCTATTTTGGATAGGCTGGACAGGCTGGGCGGGCTGAACGCCATTGACCGGTGCAGCAGCCATGTTGTGTGGTTGAGGGGTTATTGAGTGGATCGGGAGTTCACAAGAGGAAGGCAGGAGTTTGTTTGAGCAATTTGGGTTCCAGACAACTTTTCAGTTCCGCTCAGCGTACAGAACAGTGTAGAATGTCGAATTGACCGAGAGGGGCTCTGTCGGGTGAGGTGCTTAAATTGGGGACGAGCGATGCTCTCGGGTTGCCGATGAGGGGTATGAGTCGGGACCGGTGGAGGGGGCTGCTGTGTTGGGTTGAACGAACGGACGTGTGCCTGGATGATGTATTAGCGGGATAGGGGTACAAATGGGGTACAGAGTGCAGATCTGTGTTTTGGAAGGCCAATTATTTATGTGAGGCTCCAAAAAGCACATGTCTGTCCTTGTAAGGCGGACCTATTTTAAAATATGACGCAGCTAGCTCACCTTAGCAATGGATTCCGCGAGGCGCAACGACCATCAAGCTTTGATGCTGGATAAGGAGACGGCGTGCAATTGGACCAGTTCCACCGCTACTTTGCCCGTCGGTGCCAGAGCTGGAAAGGACACGGTCAGCACAGCTAGGAGCTAAAAGTGCCGCCCAAAGGATTGCGATCCGGATTCGACGTCAAGAATGGTACGACGCCACAATCTGAGCTTCAGGTGAAACGGCGACACGAAGATAAGAAGTAATTAGAGATAAGGCAGGTGAGAGAAGAAGGAAGACGCTGAGATTAAGAGCTGGGAGCGAACCGGGGGTGGCGGGTGCGTCATTTTATATCATGAATTGCTGCGTGCTTTGAGACTGAGATGTACCTGAGTGAGCTGCTGCGCTTCGGCTTTTGGCGGCCTATTACCCCAGACGAACCGTGAGTGGACCGGCCGGGCTCACTGCGCTAGCCCCATGCGCCGCATCGTGAATGTTCACGTAATGACCACGGCGCCAGGCCCAAAGGGTGACGTGCAAAGACTGAGCGGACAAGCAGTTCGCAGCGCAAGCTTTGCCGTGTGGGCGAGGTTTTTTGGCGCAGGACCCGGAGCAGCGTTGCGATTGCTAATAAACCGCCCGGCGATTGGATGCAGAAGGCGCAATTGGCAATATTCGCCATCCACGAGCTAGCAGAGGAAGGAGCGGCCAGCTCAACCCTCTCCTCCCTGTAACATGCGCCTCGCACCTCACGATCCTTGGCGGGCAGCACCATCGGCCCCGCGAGCACTCCAGAGGTTGTCGCTAACTCAACGTGTCATTTCAGCACTGGGTGTCCCAGGCACGTGTGCTGCGTCCGACGAGAATAGCTGCTTCACGATGCTTTAATTCCGTCGAGTCATCCGGCCGCAGCAGGTCACGCAGGTCACGATGGTCACGATGGGTTCAGCGCAGAACCCGGCGCCTGGCAAGCGACATTTACTTCCGGCAGCCGTTGAAATGATCGTGTCTGGTGGCCAGCGATGTCTACGCGTCACAGACAGTCGGTGTGCTTGCTAGGAATCATCGCATCAGTCAACCCCTGAATGTCACGATGTTTCGCCACCTGTCCTGGTCGACTGGACGGACCGATGCGCTGATTCTATTCTGCGCTGTTCACGATCTTCGCCACCGCCATTGTTGAATTGCAACAGCGGATGGACCGGAAAGCCCACCGATCGCTGCGCCGTTACATGGTTGAGACAAGCTTGCAGTTTGCTGTATTCACTGCTAGGTGCTTGAAAATACACTAATCCGTCACTGGCTCCCCTTTTCGGAGTACTCCCTCCCATTCACCGTCACCAAAACCCTATGTCCATGTCCGTCAATCCAGTTTTTCTTCTTCCCTGCTTTCTCCACTTTTCCCAACGATCCAGCAAGCCCTTCGTCCAGCTCGTCAATCGGCTCGACGAAGTCAAAGTCAATGCACAACACCTCCTTATCCTTTTTTGCTACCCACTGCACATTTACTTTCAGTCTCTCCTCCCTAACCAGTCCAGCTGGGTAGACGCTTCCTACAACGGAAGCCACGCGGCCAACATACATACACCACCACGCTTTGCCGTCTGGCAGCAGCTGGACGATGCGACGGTAGAAGTCCTGTTCAGTTGGGCTGATAGAGCCATATCCGCCGTATCTTTCGCAGAGGAGGAGTGCAAGGAATGCGCGTTGCTGGTGACTGATTCCATGAACTGCTGCGAAAACTCCTGTAGTGGTGCTTCGAAGGGCGGCCCCCGCGCAGAGATCCTTCGGGAAGGCGGCGTGAACATACATTGCCTGTACGAAGGCGACAAGAAGAGAGTTATCAAATACATCCTCATTCTTGGGCGTAGGTGAAGGCACAGTAGCCGCAACCAAAAGGTCAACTAGCTCTTGCACAGATTCCCCCGCGTATGCCTTCGTAGCTGTTGCTAGAGGATATTCCTTCCTAAGGCTAGCACCTAGATCCGCATAATGTATCCCTTCTCTTACGCCTCCTTGACAGAAGTTGACTCCTTTGATGTTTGGTAGTGCTTTAGATAGACATTCTACCAAGAAAGCCACAGCTGGCACTTGACTTGCTCTCCGATCGGAGACACGGAAGATCTCAGGCGTTTCTTCCTGCTCCACCTTTTTGATAGCCATTGTCACCGTATTCGTATCTTGAAATGCCTGCTCATGGACATGAAACCCATTGATGATTGGAATCGGATACGGGCGGATTGGATGCTCGCTCATTAATACGAAACCCCAACCTCTGAATCCTCCTCCCGACAGGTAGAGTGAAAGGCCCTTCTTTGCATCCTTCATCAGCTCTTCGGGAATCGCAATCTCTTTTATCGCATCTTTCAAGTCTTTGACCACATCTTTCTCAAATTCCTTGAACTTGTCACCATGCTGGCCAGATGCTTCAAGATGCTTGACCAAAGCTGCAGCGCCATACGGCAAACTCACACTGCCTTTTTCGCTCATCTTCACCTCGCCATTTGTTGTCACCATCCACGTGATTTGCGTACTCCCTCCACCAAGGTCCATGACCAGACCCCGAACTTGGTCGTAGGAGCTTGCAACTCCATAAGCTCCGATCCGGCCTTCCATTTCTTTTGGGAGGAGTTCGACAGTCCATCCAGTTGCATCTTTGATTTGAGAGCGAAATTCGGCAGAATTTTGGGCCTTGCGCGTCGCTTCGGTTGCTACAATGCGGATCTGACTTTGGGGGACACGAAAGTCCTGGCACGTTGCCTTGAAACGAAGGAGTGCTTGAATGGTTTGTTTAATGATTGACGAAGGGATAGGAACTGGTTTCCCTGCTTCCCATTGTGCATCGTAGAGGGATATGCCTGCCCTGTCAAGATAGACGGTGGGGAGAATACGTTGGGTTGGGGGAGAAAGGTCTGTGATGGAGAATCGAATGCCATTGCTAGTGGCGTTGTCAACTAAACTTGGGTCCTCTATGGTTGTCCGAATAGTGGCAGCATACTGAAGGGAAGTATGTAGGGGTATGAAGATCCCGAGTATAGGCTACAGGAAATAAACAAACGCATAGCTTGGTGGCGTGAGGAGTGAAACTATGATAATGAAAGGGCAAATAGTTGAGGGAGTCAAGAAGACTGTCTTACCTTCCCATGTCCACCAAACCATGGTAGTACTGCGTTTTCCCAGCTGCCGTCATGATCGCCAAGATCCAAGACAATAAAATGGAGTTAACGGGTAGGGCTGAACAGTGAAGGAATCAGCGCTGGTGACGAACGATAGCGTGACCGTGCGTGGTTTCAGAGTCTTGACCGTTCACAGCACAATTCAGTTATCATGGTTCACCAGGCAATTTTTCTTACCCCTCCATTACATAAAAAGAAGCGTCTTGTGATGAGGGAAATACAAGAAGTAAGAAAATGGTGCAGGAGTAGTTGGATTCTGGCGATGAGCTGCAGGAAGGCATGCCCCGCTAGTGCGAAAATTCTGTGGCCAATCATCTCAACTCAATATAATTCTGGATCAGAAAGGCTGATCCAAGGGAAGAAAGGGCGCTGGAGCAAGCGATCAGGAGATTTGAGCGATGTTCAACTCCAACGGTCGGGTGTTATGGGCCTTTCTCGCAAATCTACTCTGGGTATCATGTTTCATCGAAATCGTTTCGTCTCGTTTTCCAAACTAGGCCAAACGTCAATACCTAGCCTTTTTCAGTCGTCAGGTTACAATCTCCCATAACGCCTACAAATGCTCGAACCACCAAAAAAGCTCATCTAGGCACGCCTCAAATGCAGAGAGCAGCCAATCGGATGCTCATCGATCCATTGCGGACTCCATAATATCTGTGTCGATGTCATCTCGTGGTTCTTTGGGCTCCTGCGCTTCATGGAACTGGATAGCATCATCGATATAGCTTAGAACTGCGCCAACGCTGTCTTCGTCCTGGGCATCTAGTTTGAGGAAGGACACCATGCTAAAGTCGTCGATGAGCTGCGCTACCGCTTTGTTTAAGCGGTTGAACGATGTGCCACCCATCAGGTTCTTGGTTGATGCAGGATTGCCGCCCGCATTTGCCTGTTCACCCTCCCCCACCACCTTGTGGGCGGGGTCGTCTTCCAGCAGTTCGGCGTCGGCGTTTAGGAACCGTTTAAGATCTCGCTTCGCGACCTGGCCTTTAATCAGGTCCATCTTGCTCAAGATGTTGACATGCGGCATTTCAAGCATCAGCATAGCGCTCATCGCAGAAAGCGTTCCCGCGAAGAATTTAGGTCGGTCGATGATGAATGTGGACTCGAGAAGGTATGCAGCACACATATTGATGTTCAGCGAGCCACGCATCAGGTGCTTCACCAGCTCTGGGAGGATGGGAACATGGGTGTAGAGCTCAATCTGGCCCGGCATGTCGAAAATGATCAGGTAGTCCTCGGTGACCTCGGCGAGCGGCTCGGTGAGAAAGTCAAGGTTCTCCAGCAAGAACTCGAAGCAGTATATCAGACCGCCGTTCGGGCCCAGGCTCATTTCCTCCATGACATCCTCCAGGCTTATTAGGTCTTTGATGTCGATATCGGGCTCGAAGGCAAAGTCCTCGGCGGCAGGGTCGAGGTTCACATAGTAGCACGGGCGTTTGTTGTTCTGCAGGTGCTGGATCAAGGCGGTGCAGAAGGTAGACTTGCCCGCACCGGCTGGGCCCTGCGGAATTTCAGTCACATAATATATATATGGATATACAGCTTGATATCTGGAGGCCACCATACCATGACCAGGACACCGAACTTGCTCATGGCTGCGGCTGCAGTTGCTGTGGTTGGCGTCTTGTGCGGCGGGCTCGGGGAGTTTGCAAGAAATTCTGAGTCGCGCCTGCGGTGTTAGTGCTTTCTGCCGGGAATGCCAGGCAGGGCCGCGCGGGTGGGGAGCCTATCACAGCCCGGCGCCATTCGGCGGTGAAGAACTGACGTGCTTGGGCGAAGTCGGCCCTGGCGCAGTTCCGGAGCACGTTTTTTCGGCAATTGCCCTCATAAAGACTCAGTCCGCGTCGTCTCTCTCCGCTTTTAAAACCAACACCCGCCTCGACTCCCCACCGCAGCTTCACCCTCATATCCCCTCCTCCTTCTTCTCACTTGGTCGCAAGTCCTATACTAGCACTTATTGCCTTCGTTCCTTGACCGCAACAATGACTGCTACAAACGGAGTTAAGCCCGTCACCGACACTAAGGTACTCCCCAAAACCCCCCTTCTTTGACCCCGCCCCGTGCTAATCACTGTTCTCAGGGCACTTTTCTCTTCACCTCTGAGTCTGTCGGCGAAGGCCACCCGGACAAGATCTGGTAAGTCCCACATCCACGCGGCCCCCGTTCGCACACTCCAGCTTCCGAACCTCGATCCTCCGAAAAACACCGCACCGTCCATGCGGAAATTCGTATCCCGGCTTTGGTTTTCTTTTCTTGGCCTGTTGGTGGTCATAGCACTATTACTCTCCAAATTTTCAGCTGACATGTCTCTGCAGCGATCAAGTATCCGACGCTATCCTCGATGCCTGTCTCAAAGAGGATCCCTTCTCTAAGGTCGCCTGTGAGACGGCCGCTAAGACTGGCATGATCATGGTCTTCGGCGAAATCACGACCAAGGCCCATCTCGACTACCAGAAGATCATCCGTGGCGCCATCAAGGACATTGGCTACGACCACTCAGAGAAGGGCTTCGACTACAAGACCTGCAATGTCCTTGTTGCCATCGAGCAGCAGTCCCCGGACATTGCCCAAGGTCTCCACTACGATGAGGAGCTCGAGAAGCTCGGCGCTGGTGACCAAGGTATCATGTTCGGATATGCTACCGACGAGACTCCGGAGCTGTTGCCGTTGACCCTTATTCTTGCCCACAAGCTCAACTCTGCCATGAAGGAAGCTCGTAATGATGGCAGCCTGCCATGGCTGCGACCAGACACTAAGACCCAAGTCACCGTCGAGTACGCACACGATGGTGGTGCCGTCGTCCCTCTCCGTGTGGACACTGTTGTCGTTTCTGCTCAACACAGCGAGGACATCTCCACCGAAATGCTCCGAAAGGAGATCAAGGAGAAGATCATCAAGAAGGTCATTCCCGCCAAGTACCTTGACGACAGGACCGTCTACCACGTACGTCGAATCAACATACCCGATAGCTAACGTCTAACATTCCCCAGATTCAACCCTCAGGCCTCTTTATCATTGGCGGTCCCCAGGGTGATGCCGGTTTGACTGGTCGTAAGATCATTGTCGACACCTACGGAGGTTGGGGAGCCCACGGTGGTGGCGCTTTCTCCGGCAAGGACTACTCCAAGGTCGACCGCTCTGCCGCGTACCTTGCGCGCTGGATCGCCAAGTCGCTTGTTAACGCAAAGCTAGCTCGTCGCGCTCTCGTTCAGTTGTCATATGCCATTGGGGTTTCGGAACCTCTCTCTCTTTTCGTCGAAACCTACGGCACCTCGGATAAGACCTCTGAGGAACTCGTTGAGGTTATCCACAAGAACTTCGATCTGCGTCCCGGTGTTATTGTGAAGGAACTCGACCTCACGAACCCCATCTACAACCAGACGGCCAAGAACGGCCACTTCACCAACCAGGACTTCACTTGGGAGAAACCCAAGGTCTTGAGACTCTAAGTGTACGATTATGTTTGTGCATGTGTGGATTGAATCAACTTCATCCATAAAGAAAACCTAATGATGATATGACATGCATATTTGGCGGGTAAAATTCGTCTTTCAACAAGTTCGGCGTCGGGATGGGGGATATACCAATGATACCTCTCAAAAGTTTTTCTAGCATTCATCTGATGGAAAGGCTTTTCCCGAGTCAATTCAACATAGATTCCTGTTAGTCATCAAACAATTTGCTCAGCAATGAGCATGGCGTTTGGAGATTGAAACTCCTTGGGCCTGGGATTCAGTTGATCGGCCCCAGGTTGTGGAGAATGCACGGGGTCGCGGAGTATGGAGCTG
Source organism: Lindgomyces ingoldianus (assembly GCF_010093535.1). NCBI lineage: Eukaryota > Fungi > Ascomycota > Dothideomycetes > Pleosporales > Lindgomycetaceae > Lindgomyces > Lindgomyces ingoldianus. The sequence goes on along the minus strand of NW_022985162.1, from coordinate 2,196,218 downwards.
TAATGTTTGGATAAGATAGAGCGCATTGAAAAGCCAGGGGTAAAATCTTGGCTTTAGTGCAATCAATTGTCTTTTTCAATGCCTCTTCGGACCCGATTTTGAACGGTGGAGATAATTCAAAGGCCAACACTCACACAGCCATCAATCCGATCAGGCTATTCTGAGTAACTTACACTAGTCGTATCCGCAAGCAAAATCGTGCCAGAGTGAAACCTCAGGCGTCCAGGAGACACCATAATTATTCCCGTCCGAACTTTTCCAACGTGTTTCCAAATAGCTGTCGACACCATGTGGCGGTGGCAAGCTCCTGAGGTCTAGCAGCGTCCAGAAGGTCCGAGGTTTTGTTTGATTCCATGAAGCAAGGAATTTACACAGCCCCATATGTCCAGGAACGTCATCAACGTGCGAACGCCGCTCGTGATTTGACTCCAACAGTACTAACGCCACCTGTGATTAGCAAAGGATGAGGTAGGCGGGGCTGTACCTGCGCTTGTGCTTCAATGCCATATCACGATAAGTGTTTGTTTCAGTTCGTTCGCTCCTTCAGTCCGCAAGTCTCACGTCACTCTCTGTTCTTTTCCAAGCTTCATAACCTCATTTCTCAAAGTCGAATCTCTCTCTAAACTCCTTTTACACACATTTTCAACCCATATGTCCACTTCAAACCCCCCACCACCAGACGCCGCAGACGCCCCACCCTCCTATGAATCCGCAATAGGCTCTTCCACCCCTACAGCCCGCATTTCCACCGACTCTCTAGCTGCACGCACTGCCCGCAATGGAATCCCCCCAGAGCGTCGCAGAAGCATGGAAGATGAAAACCGGCCACTGCCACCAGGCTGGATCCGTCAATTCGACGCCACAGAACAACACCAATTCTTCGTCGACACGAAAGCGAGTCCACCGCGCTCAATATGGGTGCATCCGTACGATGACGACGAGTACCTCAGCACGCTAAGTCCGGAGGAAAGGAAGGAGCATGGGAGGATGAGGCGGACGATGACGATGGATGATTTGGCGGCGGAGAGCTCGGATGATGAGGGGCATGGGCATCACCATAGCGCGGGCGCGCAGCTTCCACCCCGAGGGGGAGGAGAAGGGAAACCAAAGGGGATTCATAAGTTCGGGAGGAAGATGAAGGATAAGCTTACGGCGACTACGCATGAGCAACGTGAGGCCCAACGCCGAGAACGCGAGGAGCAGGAAAGGAGGGCGTATATGGCACATATGCAGGCAAGACAGGCTATGGTGCGTGCACTGGAAACGGGTCAGCCGCAGTTTTTGTGTAAGGATGCACAGGGCAGAGATGTGTATATCGAGCCGCCGAATGGACCGGCCGTGCCGAGGGGTGCGTATGGATATAATCCGTATGCAGAGGGTCCGTATACAGATCCCAATGCGAGGTTTGTGAGACCTGCCGGCCCTTATGGTAGGCCATATGGCCGTGGATACGGCGGGGGGTTGGGAGCGCCGGTTGCGGCGGGATTTTTGGGGGGTGCGCTGTTTGGGGGGTTGTTGTTTTGAAGCAAGACGAGGAGATGGGAAGAGAACAGTGAACATAGGGAAGAATATTGAGTATTTCTTAGTTTCCCAGCTTGGGGTTGCTCTGGTTGGGTTGAACAGCCGTAGGTTGAGGGAGTTAGAAGGATTTTTTAGCAATGGTTGTGTTTTATGGTGTTGAGCGATTTCCTTTTCTTGTTGATATTGCATTCCTCTTGGTCACTTTCTGATTCAGCAGGTATTCGTCTTTACATCATCTCTTTCTTCCTTTAAATTACTTAAGTTACATTTCTTATGTCACCGTTCCGTCTGTACGGTCTGCTAGTTATTCGCCAGATTCGCAGTACCGACGTCCCTAGATTAAAGAACTACTACACGAACTAGGTTACACGGAAAGGGCCATGCTCGTTCTTCTAGACACATGCCATTTGGAAGAAACCAGCCATTCGCAAGTCTCCAGACTTAGGTTCTTAGATAAGTTTTACCTTTGTGTTACTCTAATAGGAAACTAGAAGCTCAATCTTTCATTGATTGAGCTCCACGCTCGAATAAACGTCGGATAGGGAAGGGATGAATACTTCGACATCTATAAAAGGAAGGTAGTTTACTAGCTAATAGTAGTTTAGAGCTAGTTCTTGTCACAGTCCGCATAAATCAATATGAAAATTTGGGTTGGTTTGGAAGCCACTTCTTCTTGCCTAGTTCCGATCACCTCCTTTCACGTCTGCTAATTTCGACCTCCTGTTAGTAAGGCGGTATAAGCATTTCACCCCCAAATCATTCGATTTTAACACATTTAATATATTCCAATTTTGACCCAGATACAACGATGATTTCCGACCAGTCCATCATGGCAATGCCTCACAAAGCTGTCAACAAGGTCTACAATAGTAAGATCCCAGTCCGTATGTTCCAAGCATACGAAAACTTGACTCCAATTTTAGGCGCCTTCCAAAATGCGGCCCACAAGGGCACGTCTCAGGGTTCTTCAACGGATGCCTTTCAGTTCCTTCGTCAACCTCTCAAGTCCTAGGAAATCGGTGAAGGCAAACAATTAGAGCATATCACTAGCACCAAGACTGCCGATGCCCCTACAGCGCACAGCGATGCCACCTTCATCGGCCTGTATATGGGCTGGTCCGATCCCGACCACTACGAGATCACTGAACTCTGCTTTACGGTTCTCCTGAGAAGTGACTTCTGCAAACATAGCCATAACTCCACTGTGAGATATACCATGAAGAGGGTTATGGCCTGTCATGCTTAGACCCAAGAACGTGGCCGCTTTCTGAATCATTTCGAACTCTTAACTTCCGAAGCTCCTGACCACTTCCTCTTTCGCAGAGACGAAGTTTGTAGCCCAAGATGAAGCGAAGGTCATTCAGCAGACCGACGAGCATATCGCTGCGAATTGTTCGGTCGAGGTGTAATGTGAGATGGGCGGGAATCGTGAGTATGAGGGGGTGAAAATAAAATCTATCACATACAAGGCCTCAGAGTGCTACTAGGTTCTCGATGTTGAGTTGGCGGTTGGAAGCTCGGGCGGAATTTTATTGATGGATTTGGGTATGTTCCTAGCGATACGTGCCCCATGGCTTGAATAGCGACCGTTTGTGAAGCATCACTTGGCGTGTTTTGGCTCGATTTTGGGCGCGAAGGTAAGAGGAGCGATCAGCAGTTCTGGCTTGGTTGGACTGCTCTGAGTGCATCCTTTACTTGAGCTGAATAATGAGCAACCTTTGAACAATGATGAGGGTGACACTTTCTAAGTCCCCAAAGCTGGTGTGCATATTGATGCAAAGTCTAACAATCATTTCAATTCCAACTTTAGGCCTTTCTTCGCAGCTAGAGAGCCTTCCGGCTTGGGTCGTGATTGCCTCCCAACCCAAGAAACACACCGCTCTGCCTGTCTCATCAGCATACAAACTTGGGCGTTTAGCTAATCCAACCTTGAAGCCCCTGACCACCTCATCTCTCTCCTTATGTCTCAGTCCAAACCATCAACCCCTCGACATCGATTGCTCGCCGCGGCACCCGCAACCCCAAATCTACCACCTCGCCAGACCTCAGAACAAATATGATTATCAGTCGGTGGATGGAATTGAAGGAGGACATCCCATAAAGGATGGTGGGATTTTGAATGGCGCCGTTTGACTGCCTAGCCCTCCACTCGGAGAAGTTGATCACATCGACTGGATATTTCTAACCTAGAAGTCGCCTTGTTAATTTTGGCTGACGTAATTCCTTTCTTTATAGGTCCCTTCTTGCGCCACTATCGACTACAGAGCCCAAAAGATCGTCACCTGTCGTTGCGTGGGATGAAGTATGTGCAGAAGGCAAAGGCGGATCAGGGTGATGGAAGAACCACCCATAGCACGCCGCGTTGGCAGGAAAGAGGTCCCCATGGATAAGAAGAAGGGGAGGGGCTCATACAGATTAATATATGTGTCTTTTTTGGAAGCTAAGCCAAGATGTTTGAGTCAGTGATGCCTGAGACTGTGAAAAAAAGGGCGTGGATGTTGGCCATCTACAGCCCTACCATAGAGTAGAAACCTAAACCTGTGCTTGCCTCTCGCGTGATCAAGCGCTAAGTGCCGTACCAGGTAGTGGATTTCTCGGCTTGACTTGAGAGGTTTTGCTCCTACCTGCAGCGTTAACACGGTACGATCCTAATTTGTGTGCCGACATCCTCTACCCTTTCGATCATTGCCTAATTCTGATATCACGAGTCAACGCCTGATTTTCCTAAGGTGGGTCCCACAACTCAAGCCTTCTCATCAAACACTTTCTTTTGCCCCCACGTCTCCCACATTCTTCTCTTTATGTCCAGAATGGCCTTCAATCTCTGGCGGATGCAACACTTTCAGACTCACATCCTTCCTCTCCGGCCCAATCAACGTAAGAATTAACGTGAAACCAACGGAACAGGCCAGAAAGATGCAAATCACAAGGCCATAATTATACCGCTTCACTCCTTTCTTCGTTGGTGGCAGGGGATACCGTTCCCCCATCGTCGCCTCAATTGTCGAGCTCGCAGCCGACACCAAATTTCCCAACTGGTAACTCGTTCCAACCATGAACGTGCGAAGCGAACCAGGCGATAGCTCCGTCAAGTGCGACGGTACAACTCCGAATGCACCTTGGATGCAGAATTGGAGGAAGAAGGCTGAAGCCATGACTGCAGTGGTGGAGACGTATGTATAGGGATAGATCAGCGCACTACCAACAACACAATAAACGATCACGGTAAGCCGACGACCGAAAATTTCGGAAACGTGACCTGCGGTTATACAGCCGGTGATGGAGCCGAGATTGGCGACCACTTGGGTTACGGTGAGAGCGTCGGGAGAGAATCCGAATTGGTTCGTGAGGAGAGTGGGGTAGAGGTCTTGGGATCCGTGGCCCTGTAGATGGATCGTGAGTGGAAACTGGAAGATAGTCTAGAGATAATGGCACTGACCATAAAACTGAAGCCCGACATGAAGAGCACCATATATACGAACATCAGCCAATGGTTCTTCAATGCAAGTCGACCCTCTTCTAAAAACGTCTTGGTGGCATGGTGCGTCGAGTTCCGGATTGCTGCCCGTTCACGATATGCCGTCGTCTCTGGCAAGCACAATCGAAACACGATGATCAATACCGGTGGACATGCGCCGAACCAAAACAGAGGTCTCCACCCATATACCGTAGTATTCACCAGTCCTCTCGAAAACGCCGTAGCAAGAAGGTATCCAAAGGCATAACCGGCCTGAAAAATCCCCGAGAGAACTCCTCTCGCTTCAGATGGAGCATCTTCGAGCGCAGTTGCTGCAGCATTCCCATACAGGCCTCCCATCGCTATTCCGAAAAGAGCACGACATGCTAAGAAAGAACCGTAGGTGGAGGTGAAACCTGTGCCGAGTTCGAGAACAACGAATAGGAGGTTGTTGATGATGAATGGCCATTTACGGCCATATCTGTCGGACAGGAGACCGAAGATGACGGCGCCAACGGAGCGCAGCATAAGAACGAGTGTCATTCCCCAGGTTATTTGGGCATTCGTTTTGCCGAATTGTTTGGCCAGTGGTTGGACAGTCAAACTGACAGTGAAGAAGTCAAAGGCGTCCCATGTCCAGCTTGAGAATGCGCACTATAGATTGTTATTATATCGTAGATATGGTGCAGCGACAAATTCATACTAGAAAGAAGAGCCATTGGGTGCGGTTCAAGCTTGCTAGAAGAGTGAATGGATTTGCGACCTTGCTCATCGGCGGTCGCAGAGTCGAGATTCGAGTCCTGACATACTCTCCAGGGCTGATCTTTGCCGGCTCTGGTTCGAGATACTCCTCTACGAGTCGAACCTGCGCATTATCAATATCATTCGGCATTCTTGAGATGCCTGGGTGGGGAAAAGATCGAGGAGGATCGGGAAACGGAAACCTTGAATAGAATTAGCATGAAGCCATCCACAGCTTTGATCTACTCTTATTAGTTTTCTTATGTGGGAACCACATTTTGCCTATGCAGAAGAAATCTCACGCCGATCGGTGGGTGTGTCGTACAGCAGCATGAGGTGTCTGACTGCTACATGGTGAATCCCAGAAACATGCACGCCTAAACCTTATTGACTAGCGGCAGTTAAACTCCTGGTCTCTTTCAGTAATGTGGCCAATCAACGAGACGAGGTATCGTATATAACAAAACCCTTTCCACCGGCTCCTCCCTCGACATGCCCACTGTACCTCCATCCACGGGATTTTTGTTGGAGACCATTTAGATGAGAACCTAGTATTCATTAATCCTTTAGATCTGAGGAAAGATAGAAAGAATAATCCCTGCGCCTGCCGGTCTATAAGACGCAAATTAAGATTCAAAGAATCCGACAGAAAGTGCGGAGCGACTGAATCAAAGTGAGGAATGATTTCGAACGTGTTTCAGTTTGGAACTATGGAGCTGAATTTGCAGTACAGAACTTAAGGAAGGGTTTGTTGAAGATGGACAGGACTTGTAATACCTGGAGGTGAGGTGTACCTCATACGTCAAGTTTCCTGAGGCCTGTTGGTATCCTTCCAGATAGTTTCGCGCCGGCATAAGTTTTGAAGATAGTAATCGGGTGTAGGGCTGTCACTCGTAATTTGGCATGGCAATTTATCGACGCTATAGAAAGTTTGTCCTTTAAGTGTTGCATCCAACACACCGGGTCAGGAAACGGTCCCGAATCGGAATCTTAGCGAGCTAATGCTTGCCATGTGCAGATACCCGAATGAGCAGAGAGGAGTGGAGGGCTGAGAAAGATTAAATGCGGGGTTAGTTCAGTAAGAATGCCGGTAGAAGAAATAACGATCTATTATTTTTGGAAGAGATAGCAGGGATGATCTCCCGCTGCAAAGAGAGGATTATCGTACATGTCATCTCCTGAGAATACAGGCGGCGATTTTTATCCCAAAGATGTCGCGTAGGTGCCCGAAAAGAGAGATCTACAACACACATCTTCTAACTGTCTTTCCCATAGCACCCAAGAACTCCTATCAAAGTAAGCAATGATGCAGACTGAATGTTGCATTAGCTTCCTATCTTTCTACGATTTCTCCTTCTTCCAAGAGATTCCCCAAACAGCGCTTTCCAGAATGTCACAGATTCCCAAGGCAAGGGAGACAGACCTACAAGAGGCTGATAACATTCTATCCCTTAAAAAAACCATCGGAAAAGATGTAGTAAATGAAGGACATCGGCATCAAGATTAAAAAGTCCATGATGAAAGCCAAGGTCATGGAGAGAATCAGTGCGAGTTTGAACCTTCTTTAGAGGCTCTTCGAACCTCGAATCATCTTCTCATCTTCTAATATTTCGGTATCTTCCTCACGGACGATGTGAAGCTTTCCGGGAAGTGCGGGTGTTTCGGTGGGTTGTTTCTCATTGTCAGCTGGGGTCGAATCGCCCGGAAAGCTTGTCGCAGAGCCTGTCACAGAGCCTGTCGCAGAGCCGGTTACAGACACATCGCCCGCCATGGGCATTGGTGTGGGCGGATACTCTAGCTTTGCATTGATGGTGCGCGTTATAGCCCAGTCGAAATCATCTAGCTTATCATGGAAATCGTGAAACTGACGACCAATTCAGTGAGAATGCCGGCCGTCGCAGCAACCGTTAGTTCTCCGTAGTAGGACTTTACCTCCGCAAGCCATACGGTCAACCCTGCGGCTAGCCCGCTCAAGTGTCACACAATTGCCACAAGTCTCAACTGTTTCCCCTAGTATAATGTAAATGCAGCAAGGAAGACCGTTTCCCCAATAATCAAAGCCCATTACGAGGAACGACCATCCAATATCAATACCAATGGCATTCCAAATACAAGCAAAAGTGGTAATGACCATATCAAAGAGGCAGGTCATGATATGCAAAATGAAGATGGGTTGCCGGGGTGTGGTAGTAGGCTTCATATAGGTCTTGAAGACATTGAATGTCAAGAACGATGAGACCGCAGTGAGTTAAGCCGAGGAAGAAGAAATGCGGCAATAAACAGGGCAATCAACAAAGCAATAATACTATCCTTTCCAATGAGGGTCGCAGTACCACATGCCGCAGAAAGCTCGCTCGAAATAGCACGTTGCTAGTAACCTGAACAAGTACCGTTAGCTTCAGATTTTTTGTCACTCCATCGAGAGTGTTTTCTCAGGATTTCCCTTGAAGGGTCTCGATAATTCTGGGTCTACTGTATCATATCACTTAACGGGGAACTGACTAGGTTGTAATTCAGGACAGAAATTAGCGGCTTGTTAGCGCTCTCCCTAAATCTAGCAAGAGGTTCAATAGATAGAGTCCACCTAAACTATATTCCACACTATATCATAAGATACAGCAAAGAGAACAATGCAGGAGTTCTAGCACTCACTTTCCTTGATCAAGCAAGGCCGTACCTATCCCAGAGCAAATCTGAAATGACGCCGAAAAATGAGGCCACCATTTAACTTACATGTGAGGTATAAGTCGTCGGTTTGCCAGCAACAGGGCAGGGTTTGGAAGCATGTTACTCGTTTGTTAGTAGTTGTTCTGCTTCACTTAAAGGCGCTTTTCATAGTAACTTGCTGCATGGAGTTCCCGTACCCGCGAGGCCGGGCCGATGAGATCGTCCGTAGTATATGCATCAAACATGAAGTACAAATACGATTTGCTTTACATAGACAAAGGCGTAGATCTTCACCCTACATAGAATGGGTCTGAGGCTCTATATTAGTAGCCAGCATAGAAGACTGCAGAAGACTTGCAGCCCAAGTCCAGGCTGATACTACGCTGCATGCAATGAGACCTGGTTGGCACTACGACTTGCCTTGTTGAATTCTTCGCTAGATTTTGTTGAATATCTTGTGTATTTTGGTGGTTATTAGGGAATGGACTGAAGGCGGATCGACACAGCGGAAGGTTCCCGAGCCTAAGATATTCTCATCATGACTTCGATAAACAAGAAACGTATCCCAACCACGATTCCATAACTCGCTTCCCGGGGTAAGATTGGAGCTACCACGGTTGCAGCTATCGTAAGCGCTGGGATAAAGATGTCCAAGTACTGCCCTAGAGAGACTAATTTTCTGGAGTAAATGTAAGAGGCCACTGTACATGGCTCTAAAATAGTGAGAAGTAATCTCAGAGGGTAATTAGCCAGAGACAAAGGACCTTCAAAAGTGGTGGCAAGCTAAGTTGATATGCCCTTGCAGCGCTTTTGGCTCAGCCCGCTTCGCCGCAGGAACTTGAGATGTGCATGCTCTTTCTTTTGATGAGGGTATAGTGCTGATAACATCGGTTCCCAGACCGACGTGAAAACTAGGACACTGGGCAGAAATTTTGGAGCTGGAGAGAAGAGCAGAGTCCCCGAAGAGAGGGGGTTGGCTGATGATAAGAACTCTGGCCTGATGGTTCGGCTTAGGTGGCCCAGCCGGGTGCAGGCTTTGAGGTGCTTCTTGGTTAGGCTTTGGCGTTGAAGTCGCTGTCAAGTATTCCATGCCATTTCTTGGAAGGCAAAGCTACGGGATTGTGGAAAATGTTATTGGCAAAACCGCTAGCCAGTATGGGGTAGTCTTGGAGACTCGGGCGAGGGAGTGGGACTGCATCTTCTTAACAAGGGGGCTACTGTGATTCAGGACGGAAATCTGCATCCTATTGGTGGTCTCCTCAAACCCAGGAAGAGATTTAACACATAGACTCCACTATAGCTGTATTCCGTATTCCGTATTCCTTGAAAGTGGAGAGGCTCCAGATCAGAGATCTATGGGAGTGTAGCTGGACCGATGTTGATAGCTAAACGATCCGAATCGCGCCCAAAGAACCAGCTACTAGTGCAGCACTCTATCACGTATGAACTAAAGGAGGATATAGATACGTGAGTCTCAAAAGGATGATAATTTGAGTCTGAGGGGTTTTGGGCCCCCATTCGGCAAGTGTTCGGCGATGTGCTTGAAAAAACTCGGGGGGAAACTCAAACGTGTCTGATTGATGCGATAGGTGCATATTTTCGAGATAATGCTCGTGGCCTGGAACCTTGGGCGTTGTTTCGAGTCCAGTCAGCAGTCGGGAGTAGGGATGTTGCTGGATGAGCATTATGCCCCGCGATGCCAACTTCTTAGCTCATCTTCGGTGCATATTAGTGGCGTCCTGTTCAGGCAACTACATGTGATGACTGAAGGAGTCCAAGTGGACCTCATTCTAACACTGACGTGGTAACAAGTACACCACCGGGGATGCATATCCTGCTTATCACCCAAACTCACAAGACGTTAAAACTCAAGAGGGTCCCTAATCCCTGTTGACACGATTAGTCGCCCCTCGCCCTTCGCCGCCGGCCTGATAGTTGAACTCCAACATGACGATGCGGAAAAAGACCCCTGGTATGTACAGGGCACATTGGGGGTAATCCTGAACTAATAGCAAATCTGGGAAGATGTTCATCCGGGAACTGTGACGGAGAGGAGCGCTGGATAAACAATGCGCGCCCTCTGATCCAGGACTTTAAACTTCATCCTCTCTGCATTCGAAAATGCATGCATTCGCACAGATCTTCGCTCGTCAATTCTATCATAACGAAGTATACGCGCCCACGCCTTGTGTAGCTGCCCATCGCAGTGTAGCTTTTAGAGCTTACAACACTACGAATGTACCTCTCGCAGATTAGCTGTCTGTCATGGGGAAAGGCTATTTTGAAAGGGTCACTAATTCGAAGACCGGTTCGACTGATAGTATTTGAAAAAAAAAAAGATATTCGCTATATGGCTCAATGGAGCATACCTGCTCTAGGACGCGTGACGTAACTTTGTACCGATGAGAACGATAGGCTAGCTCGGGACTGGTTTCGTGACCAAGTCCTTGCAATGGGAGCTGACCACAAGGCCAATACCACTGGTACTCAATTTGCAGTGTTTCTTAGCAAGGACAACAGTATAACACTAATTGCTATGGGTACCTATCTAGACACTGTAGCTGCTAGGGGGAAATTTGATTGATCGTTAGGTGTCGGTTCATACACTTATCATCTAGAAGATTTCTATATTAATCTTTATAATGCCACATTCGATTGACAAGTCAAATTATTATAAAGTTCTTGGTGGCTTCGATGTTCACCACTCAGTGCGCGGGCATCAAAACTCACGCACCCCTTGTGGTTCTCAATTGGACTAAAGAAGAAGGTGCCCGCTTCTTCTTACCACTCGGGCCCTCTGTAGATATACAGGCTAGTCAATAGTCACCGAAGCTCATGCCTTGAAGAGTAACGACCACCCCGGAATTGCGGTGGGTTGCGAGCTCGCTAAGATTGGATATGTAGGGAACGGCCCTAATACCTTTAAGGAGTTTCTGATCAGTACTCACTTCGAAATCCATGTTGAACAATTCACCGATCTTGAGGAAGCTGGTACACCCGTTGGTTGGGCTGAGGGATAGCAGGGGATGAATTGGTATTCGTTCCATTCTGCAGGAGAAGACTGTCATACCAACACCTACCCAATGTATGGGCGAAGGGATGCGTTGGTAGGAGCGGTGAAGGCCATTGCTGCTGTCAAGGCACTGGCCTGTAAGCAGAATGGCGATAATACCATCACCAGCATTCATAGTGGACTGTGGGGTGCCTGCAACACCCAAAGCAGCACTAAATTATCCTTCTGCTTAATGCACAAGCAGACCCAAGGACTAGATCCAATGAGTGTGGATATCGAGACTCAGGTCAAAGGAATTACGGCGATGCTCGGTCTGGAGCTTAAGATGCAGCGCGGCATCCACATACCACCTGGAGATTTCTAGCCGAAGCTACTGATTGTGTAAAGCGAGCGTGTGGTCAGGAAGGGACCGGGAGCCGGACGGGTATAGGCCACGATATTACCATGACTACGACTCTTATACCAACGGTCGGCTTTTTGTGCGAGAAAAGGACGGCATCAACTACAATCCAAAGGGGTGGAGCGACAAAGAGGGTTCTATGGAAGGGATACTAGTGCTTGGTAAGGCCGTGCTGGACTTCTATGAGCTCCTGAAGACGAAAGGGTCGAGGATAGAAGTGAACTACATAGATTATGTGATTGTTTAAGTTTGAGGCGCTCAACTGCCTATAAGTCAATCTGAGGCCAAATTTATCTTCCTCATGTACCCGACATGCTGCATAACCGACCATTTGCAGCTATTAATTGGATCTCTCGAATTCAGTGCTGAACGCAGAAGCAAAGCGAGAGAAAACCAGTTTGTCCACGATCAAAAATCTGTATCCTTTCCGCGGAGAAATGTCTAACATCAATGAACCATCATCCACACCTCACTATAATTACCAAGTCAACAGAATCTAAATTTTCATCGAGTCCAGCAAACAATATCATCCCTCCATCCGAAGCGCATACTGAAGGTCACGTCACCCCATTCGATCCATCCTCAACACCATAACCGGCAACCCGAATCCGGGTTCCCGACGGAAGCCGAGGTGAGCCGAGACTTTCAAGGTTTTTACATCCTGCTATATTTTATAAGTATCCACCTTTAAGCCTCCTCCTGCTCCTGGGAGTCTCTTCTCCCCAGAATCCCTTTCTCGGCTGTCTATCCCAGGAGCGATTGTCGACGTGCAAGTCATGGAACCTTTGGACGCTTCGACCCTTTTATGGACCTTTGGACCTCGGACCCACCTTGACTGGACCTGGGTGTGAGGCTCTGTTCCCGAGACGCCTGATCACGTTGGACGCTTGCTAGAGATTCCTCCCACGCTTACGTTGTCGTCGATAGCCGTCCGGCCTTCGTTCAATATCCTCACGATGCTGTCAGAGCCCATCTGAATCTTCATACCGTCACCCCATCCTCGTGCAACCTGTCTGCTCTTCGACATCGGCCGACATTGCCCTCTGCTTTCATCCTTCTGCGGTATTCTTTCTTCCATCTTCATGAACCAAATCCACTCTATTCTCACCTTCTCCCCACCTTGTCCTCGCTTCAAATATTGTAGTCTCTCCACCATCACGATACACGTCCCCACAATCTACCATGTATCACCCGCTAGCATTCGTTCCCTACCCCAGTCAGTCCATTTAGCACATTGGGCATCATTTCCCTTCCTTCGTCATCCCGCGACGTACTTGTCATTACCTAGTATCTAGATAAAGCCGCACTGTAAGAGGAAGTGGATGCGGACGCAGTCTTTTTAGAGCTTTCCTTCCGAAGTCACCTTTTTCTCCGCATACCAGCTCCACGTTTTAGTTCCAATTTCTAAACCTTCCACCTTATCCATCACGCGCAGTTTGTCAGCTCCTGCGCCAGTTTCGAGGCCCGGATTCACGGGCGCCCGGACGTGATTTCAGGTGTTGGTCACTCGCTACAGTCCAAATCCCTCAATTTTTCAATTCCTAGAATCCCCGACGTTTTCCGATGTCAAACCCCTGATTTCTCTATTCCTCTTCACCCACGCATTTGCACATCTTTTTCTCGAGGGATTTGATAGAGGCGACAATTTCGGCGACGAGAGAAATTTCATCAAGTCCATACCAATCCCCATCTCAGTTGAAAATTCCCTCTCAGCCTCCAAAAGCGCCGCAAAAAGCAAAGCCAGCGCCTCATGTGCCGCAGAACTGGTCTCTCGGAGAAAGTCGGAACCCAGCACCAGCCACACCGAACACACCTGGCCTAGTTAAGTCAACCCCCATGACCCCACTTGCGCAGCACTCCCACGGTTCCTTCAAAGCCCGAATGCAGGACATCACGGATGGGTAACGCCACCTGCATCATTGTTCGATGTCATGTCGGTCGGTCGCAAGGCAGGCAAAGCGTGGGTGGGTCTTGCATGTTGGTGGTTGTGGTGAGACGACTAAGGGTGCGGTTCCGCTGGATGGGACTACGCACTACGGGGGCAAACGGGACGTTGAGGATGCTCGGATGTTTGGTCTGCTGCTGCCGCTGGTGCGGTTCCAAAAAAAAAGCATGTGTTGACGTGCCGAGGGTGGTTCTAGAAGAGACGGACGAGGGGAGGGAGAAGACATGACATGTGTAAGCTGATTTGAGTAGGTCGAGCTTCGCGTTCTGTGGTGTGGTGAAGGAAGAGAGCATTATCCATCATACGATTGAGCTGAGATAGGGCGATGCACTAGCTGCGAGTGTGAGAACTGGGCGTGGTCCGGAAAAAGAAATATTGATACAATATCATGATATCGATATCCGCCGCGTATCGACGATAGGGGCGTAATTAAGACCGCAAAGACCAGCACCCCATCACGATCACATTATTGAATAATGAGCAGAAGCTAGAAGATTCTATGGTTCTAAAACGATCGAATTAGAATTCGCCAGCTCGACTCAGGCGCGCAAGCGCATCTTTGTCTAGGATACGCTCCGCAATCAATCTAGTAGTGGGGACAACAAACAGAGACAGAGATGAAAGGTGTCTCAAGAATAGCGGGGGAGGGAGATGGAGGAGGCAAGATAGAAAGGTAGGTGTAGTAGGCAGGGTATCTGAACCATCCCATAAAATTCCAAAAGTAAGTTTCCCCAAGTCCGTACCGCGTCTACATCTTTGAAAGTAAGGGCGCCAGTAGAGACCGAAGAATGCAAGTAGTTTGACGAAAAGCGTGTGTCAATATGCTTCCATGTACCCGTCGTGCTGTCGTCCTTGTCGTTGTCTGGATTCGTTTGTTGTATATGTGTGTTTACAAGTGAGCGGCAGCGGTATTCACTTCTCCATTCGTATAACCATTTGTATAGCCGCTGGCATGGCCATTCATACCAGAAGCAGTGGCAAGGAGTTGGGCGACTTCATCACTAACATTTTCCCTCTCGTTGAAGGGATCGTACATCCTCTCCTTGATGTACGCATCGAGCTCAGCGTCGGAAAGATTCCTCAGCTCAGTGACGCGATCAACGCCGTTCTTCTGAGCAGCACGGATGACACCACGAGTCACGATAACGGAGACATCACGGATGCGTCGGATATCGGGATACAGCCATCCATCTGCAACCTCCTGCTTGTTGAGGGAGGTTGAGAGGGATTCGGCGGAAGCATAAATCATGTCCTGCGTGACGGACACGGCCTTCGAGATGATGGCACCGAGTCCAATACCCGGGAAGACGTACATGTTGTTTCCTGGGAGACAGTCAGCAAGATCACATGTTTCGGGATTCGGATATGTACTCGGGACTTACCTTGGCCAGGAGTTAGCAGCTTTCCGCCAAACTCCATCGACGGGAATGGAGAGCCGGAAGCAAACAGACACCGCCCTTCAGTATGTCGGACGGCTTCCTCGAAAGTACACTCGGACTTGGACGAGGGGTTTGAAAGGGGGAAGATGATGGGACGATCATTCAACTTCGCCATCTTCTGGAGGATGTCGCGGTTGAAAGCGCCGCCAATTGTGGAGAGACCCATGAGAATGGTGGGCTTCACGAAGTCGATGAGGCGGGCAAGAGACTGGTATTGACGACCGTTGTTGTCGTCACGGGCAAAGTAGACCTTGTGCTCTGCAAGCTTGTCGCCGCGATCTAGAGTGACCAGACCGTGGGAGTCAACGAACCAGAACTTACGGCGAGCCTCTTCCTCGGTCAGGCCCTCTTTAATGAAGTACTCGACGATCTGCTTAGCGACACCGACGCCAGCACTGCCAGCGCCCAAAAAGACGGCTCGGTGGTCCTTAGCAGGCACACCAGAAGCCTTTACGGCATTAATGAAACCGCCGACGATAACGGCACCAGTGCCCTGAACATCGTCATTGAACATGGTATACGTATTTTGGTACCGTTCGAGGGCGGGGAAGGGATTCTTGAAGTCCTCAAATTGAATAACAATGCTGCACGAGATCAGTTCCCCAGTCTAGAGTTACGCGGAGGAGCAGAGGTTGTGACTCACCCAGGCCACTGCTCCGTGAGAGCCTCCATTAGCTCATCCAAAAACTCCCTCTCCTCTTCAGCGGAGACCTTTGGCATCCTGGCGCCCATGTAGAGTGGGTCTTCGCGGAGAGCCTGGTTGTTTGTTCCCAAATCAAGCGTCAATGGCAGCGTTGCATCCGGCCTGATACCAGCACAGGCTGTGTACAGAGCCAGCTTGCCGACTGGAATACCCATGCCGTTCACACCCAAGTCTCCAAGACCCAGAATACGTGACCCATCAGTGAGCACAGTAATTTCAACTTTGTGGGGCCAATTGTGGAGGATGTTTCTAAGGTTGCCGCGGTCGTGCCAGGAGAGGTATACACCCTCCGGCTGTGTGAAGATCTCGTGCCAGCGAACGCAGGCCTCGCCGACGGTGGGGGTGTAAATGAGAGGAGTCAGGTCCTGTACAATGATCAGCCTTTCACATCCGAATAGTCAGGAATGCATATCTGACCTTGATGTTCTCCGACAAGAGACGGTAGAAGAGGTGAACGTTGGTGGCCCGGAGATGAGTCAAGTACTGATATTTCTCAATTGGCGTAGGCTTCATGGCCAGGAGCCGGAGACCTTCAACGGAGTCAGTGGACAGTCCAAAGTGATCACCGCCTGACCAAGGGACTACCCACATCTCTGCGCCTGCACTTCGAAGCTCTCAACGGCTGGCGGAGTCAGACCGTAGGTGCGGAGGTATTGGCGCACATCTGGTGGATTGCTTGTGCAGTAATCACCACTCCTGTAAAGCTGCTTGTTAGGAACAATGGAATATTTCAAGTGGATGGGAGCAAAAATGCTCACGTTGTGCTGAGCTGCCTGGGCGGCATGTTGGGACGGGATTGAGACATAACTGCAACAGAAGCCATTGAACGATATGATCTTGGGGAGCAAAACAATCTTTGGAGAATAGTAGTTTGGCCTGCAGCGGGAAGGCCAGCTTTTATGGGATTGAACTTTAGCATTGACACCCTAAGGGAGAGGATGAAGCACAAGGCCGCGGCATATGGCAAAAGAAATAGTAGGGAAGGCCGAAGGTTCTGAGGCGTGGATGAGGGATGGCGCAGCCTATCGGAGTCCATGAAAAGGCAATTAGGAGGAGAGCCGTCGGAACAACAGACTGCAACAGACATGTAACAAAAAAATTCCCACATGTGCCCAAGCCAGCCTATGCACACTACACAGGGATGCGGGATGCCTGCAAGCCTGATCGCCACGATGCGGCGCCCGCACAGGCGTCGGGAGGACTCGGAAGAACGAAAACGATAGCGGCCTGGATCACGACGAAAGTCCACGTCCGCCACGCCTTTCACGGCGGGCAAAAGCTGGGGAGACCGGGCAATGGGCCGGACTCTTCTTTGCACCCCACGGCTCCGCACCTGTTGTGTTGAGGAGGAGAAGCCCGCCGCCCACTACTCGTTCGTGCCAAAGCGTGAGTTCCTTGGGCTTCGACAGCAAGGGAATGTCACGATAGAGCACGGATCCGGGCCTCGAGCGATTTTCCCCCTCGCAAGAGTCAGCAACGGCGTTAAGAGACACAAAAACATATTAAAATCGCTCTGTAATTTCAAATTTGCCGTAGACATCTGTGCTCGCACCGGGTCTTACGGCATCTGTCTCGGATTCGACGACGGGGAGTTTTCTGGCCTCAACTCATCAATGTGATGGGGGGTTGATGAGGAGCTGAAGACATCCACCTGATTGCTATTGGCGCGCGCCAACGACGCTGATCTGGAGGCATTGGATAGCTGCACCATGTTCACACCGACTGGCCTCGTCTATCACCTCAAATACCGTCTCCCTGGCGCTATTCAAAGACCGAAGTATTTGCGGATTGTCGGTGTGAGACGACGATACGGACACCCTGGCGACGAGCCAAGAGGCTGGTTCTTTCTTTGACTCGTGCATACTTTGCGGAAGCACTCGCGGCTGAAGGGGAAATGTACTACTGTATGTCTCATTGCAGCAAGTGATGAGAAAGCGAAGTGATAGTCCGTTCTCCGCAAGAACCCATGCTGTGCTGTCTGCAGCTAAAGGATGAAAGCGGATCGCGCCGGACCCTGCTGGAGAAGGCTATCGATAGGACTCCGACGTGACGGATGCGGGGAAAGCTTCGAGAGCTTCCATTATTGCCTGGCGCCGCGTGGGCGATGGGGGAGCGCTCTGGCCGTTTGTGCCTGAAACTTTGCAATGCGAGGCACGCGACTCATTGGACTCAGGCGGCAAGCGGTGAAAGTGAAAGTTTTGGGCGGCATTGGGATCACGTAAGGAGTTGCTGGTGGCGACAGGCCATTTGTCCTCTCGCAACAATAGTCACCGAAGCGTTGAGGGCCTCGAGGTGCAGTCTTGGTCGTCTTGGTGTTTTGTTGGAGAATCACGTGACTGTGGAGGGGACGGAGGGGAGAAACTATTGACCTAGCTGCATCAATGACGTCGGCGCTTGACATCCACCGCTCGTCACTTTGAGCATGGGCTTGACGTGTGCGGAGAACACAATTAGATTATGTAGGCCGCGCCTTTAACCCCATATCTCCTCTCTCACCACTACTCTCTCTATCTCTCTGGCAACATGTCTTCTTGCTTCGGACTGCGTAAGTCGCATGCCGACGACCAGCGCCCGCTGCTCCCTCAGTATCAAGATGATACTACAATGCAGAGACGGCTTCATCAGAAGCTGCACTCGTATCAGATGTTCCGGGCTCTTTCCAAGGGATTCATGCCATCCAACGAGCAAGCGATTGTCAATTTGCGGAGCCTACTATCCGCCGACATGCTCAATCCTGATAATCCAGACCTGAGCGACTCGGGCCGGCTGCTTGTAAAATACACCAAGCAGTGGCTTCACGAATTTATCAGCCTGTTACAACATAAGAACAATAGTGACCAGATCCAGGACTTCGTCTGGTACTTGTCCAAGTCGAAGATATCCGTAGATGTGGACGATATTGCCCAGCGTGCGTCCAGGGCGAAGTCCAAGGCTGATGCAGTAGCTGGTACGTGTTGATAGTCTTTTCTTTACTATTTATGCAAGCCCGCTGATATATCGTAGCCTACAGAAGTTTGCAGACAGTGGGTTCGCTGCTATTGACCAATTCCGACTTCCGCATATTCCTCTCCGACCTCAACGTCATTGGCCGAGAAGTGTTCAAAGACACGGCCTTCACACTGTCCGAAGTTGCCGAGGAAGCTGGAAAATCAATCGAGCCTTCAAGTGCCGAGCAGAAGACACTTAAAGAACCAGGTGCAGATTCGGGTCCTCCTCCAAGCGCAGATAATCTGAATGGCGATGTCATTGAGGTCGCCAAGGTTGTTGGCTCGGGTGCAGCAAAGGTTGCGCAGGAGGCAGAAAATAGTCTGGTAGACAAGCTTGCAGGTGAAGAGGGGGGCTCGTTGCTATATCGATTAAAGCAGGCCGTCACAAATTTGAAGAAGAAGAAGGACTACTCCGACTCCGTCTCCACACTTTCGCTTCTGCTCCAACGGTATGCCATGACGTATTCCCGCGTCGTAGAAGACACAATGGGTGCCGCGCAGAAAGACGTAGACTCCAATCCAGCAATGGACCGAGCAGTGAAGAACTTCTGGACTCTGCTGAGTTCGTTCGGAGAAAGAGAAGAATGGAAGAAACTTGAAGAGTGCTTCCACAAGGTGATGGATCACTCCAAAAAAGATCCAGAATTCGAAAGCTTGATGAACGAAATCGGAAACTCACTCCAGAAACTACTGACAGATCCCAGCTTTCTCGACCATGCTGATGAAAAGTTCCAGGAGCTTAGGAAGAAGTCACGTGGAATTGGCACCGACTCCTCCCTGCGCGAAGACGTGGACAAGCTCTTTGAGCAGGCGCAGAGGACATTCGAATCAGTGACTCGAGATCAGGATGTCGCAAATTTGATAAAGACTTCTATACGCATCGTCAACATTCTCTCACCAAGACACAGTTATACGAACAACGAGCTCGTAAGTGACGCAATCAACGTCTTCGTCCCGCTCTTAATCCAGGCTATTCAATACATCCCCATCCCTCGCCTCGAAGTCTCAACTCCAGAAGTCGACCTCCTGCTCGAAAATCTTATCATCGAGCCCGGAAAAACTATCAACCACACATCCTTCCTCCCCTTCCGTTTCCGCGCCGAGACATACAACAATTTCGAAATCCGCAAAGCCCGCTTTCGCACCACGTCTAAAATAACCTCTCTCGTAACTCTAAAAATCGACGGATTATCCCTGCGAGCCGACGAAATAGGCTTCCTACTCCGCGCGCACTCTGGCCTCCTCCGTCTAGCTGACGAAGGCATCGCATCATTCCACCTCGACGAACGCGGCATCGACATCCACCTGGACGTCGATATCGCCAAAGAGCGCAAGGAACAAATCCTCTCCCTCCGCGCCGTCAGGGTTCACATCCACAAACTAACCTACACCCTCCGCAAGTCTAAATTCTCCATCATCGGCTGGCTCCTCAAGCCCTTCCTGCGCCCGCTCATCCGTAAGGTCATGGAAAAGCAACTCGCAACCGCAATCGCAGACACTATCCACGCTGCAAACCGCGAACTAATCTTCGCCAGAGAACGCTTGCGGGCAACTAGGATCGCGGATCCAGATGACCTGCGAACGTTTCTAAAGGCGGTGCTAACGAGGTTGACACCGGCGGAGGATCCGGATGTGCTTACGAGAGTCGGGGTTGCAGAGCCTGGGAAGGGCGTTTTTAGAGGGAAGTATGCGCCTGGTAGTGTGGTTAAGCTTTGGGAGGACGAGGCAAAGAGGGCGGGGGAGAGAGTCGATGAGTGGGATGAGGGGGGTTGGAGGAACGAGGTTTTTGATTTGCATGCTATGATGATGTGAGGGTCTGAAGGTCTGAAGGGGTAAGGTGGAAAATTCAGCATCTGAGGGCCCCTTACAAATTGGACGTTATTATGTGTATTCTTGGGTTCGCATTGTGCATGTTTGTATTAATATATTGTGGGTGGAACATGCTGCCACTACTGTATGTATATATGTGTGTGTATATATGTCCTCAATAGCATTCTTGATCGATGAATTCTGCTCTTGGGTACCTTGGTATGCCTTCTCTTTCACTTAACGATAGCACAAGCACAGTTGTAGCGGAAGTCGCATGCAAACCTCCGTCAAACTCTAGCGTCGGTGAAGCATCGGTCAATCTCACCTCATTATTTAATTCACGTTTTGTAAACTCACGGACAGAAGGCTGATAGGAATCCAACGGGCCGAATAACCCTTGAACGTTCTCTCTCCCGATACATTGGATTCCCCTAAACCGAAGAAAATGCCGCCTCTTCCATTTGGCCGTTTCCACTAATTGTCTTTTAGTTGTTCGCTGCCAACTACAAAGGATATACAATGATCTAAGACATTTAAGACCCGGGTGACATCTTCTCTAACTCTAGCGGCCGATAAAACTTGATGGCCAGAAAGGTTGGCTTTACTGCATGTTGTCACATACAACGGAGCATACCAAGGATCTAATCTGATGTGGTTTGCAACAGATTTCAGCGTCATCTCAATAACTCCCTTTGTTCTAGCGAGGGGATTTATGGGTCAAGTCCGCCGTAGTTATGTTCCATGGTATGTAGGAACATGCTGTAACAGTATCCCGCTAAAGCGAACCCCATTGATCCCAGGCAGACTCTAATTCCCCGTTCACACCGCTGTCGCTTGTGAAATGCATAACGTTTGGGTTCTGGCCTAGTGTCGCAGCCGCTAGAACTTCTTGTAAATGTCCTTGTACCGAACTTGCGGTTGTAATTGCCGCTATAGTAGTGGTAGAGGTGGACAAAGATGATAAATCCAGGTTTCCAGGATAGTTTCGAGTCCCTGTCATAAACGCATTTGGTATTCTTAAGCCTTCGTTCAGGAGAGAATCTTGTTGTAAGTTTGAGCGTGGGGGGGCCTCTGTGGGGCTTTGTAGGGAAAGGCTGTCGAGACCAACACTATTTGGCACCGTGCCCAGAGAAGAACGGGTGGCGGATAGACGAGAGGGACGATTTCGAAGTGGGAATATGGCACGGGAAAGTGAGAGGCCGTTTAAAGCGTTGAATTCCGATTGGGACAAACCTTGGGTTGTCGGAGGCTGCTGATCGGGTGGAATCTGCTCGGGCTGATCGGAGTCATTAACGAGGTGAGTTCTGCCCCTTTGAACCCTCTTGCGTTGTTCTACGGACATATCCCATGCCTGTCGTGGGATGTTACCTGGATACATTTTCGGGCCAGTCGACCAATTCGAATGAGGGTTTGGTGATAGGCTTTGGCTTGACATTCTCAGAATATTATGGGAAGTTCCGAAGGACGAAGACGAATGAGGTTCAGGGGCTCCCTGGGATGTGGAAGCGCTCATACTGCCCGTTCCCACACCTCTCAATCTCTGGGAACGAAAGCCAGTAGGTGTTGGCTCACGGGGTCGCGGCACAACACCAGGGTTCCTCTGCTGGAAGAGCTTCAAGCCAAAGTTCCGCTTGCTTTGGTCCAATAATCCGTTGCGATTTGATAAGGGCCAGTACAATGGAGATGTGGAATCATGTAGGATGGCCCTATGCTGCTCGGAATAGATCTTGTGCGTTTGTCGGACATGGAATACGAAATGGCAGAGTTGATCGAAACGTTCGACACATTGTTCGCACGGAAATTTCCCTTCTTCTATTGCCTTTATCTCATATCGTTGCTTGATATTCTCATCGACAAGAGCGTAGGGCATGATCCCTCCTGGATCCGAGAGCCACAAATCCATTCCGACACCATCACTGAAGTGTGAAGCTATATGGTCTGCTCTGGTCTGCCAGTCTGCAAGAACGGATCCGCAGAGACCGCAAGCTAATGTAATTTTGCGTTCGATAGGTCGATGCCATGATTGTGTCGTTTTCGAAAACTGGGCGAGTCGATGCACTTGGACAAGATGTTGTTGTAACTTGTCTTTTCGGGTAAAAGTCTGCTGGAAGCGAGGAGCGGAGATACAAGCAGCGCAGTTATGGAGGTCGAAGTGATCGTTGCTGGGTTCATTCTCGTCGCAAAATGCACATCGTATTCCGCCTTCGGCAAGATCGTATGTTGGCCCATCGGGGATGCACACCCATTCCTTCTGGGGGAAGTGTACGGACTCTTCATGCCTTCGCCAGTCATACTTCTGCGAGAAATCCGACGTGCAAAATGTGCATTGATATATCTTGTATGGGTCGGAAGGTTCACGAAGAATGTTTGTGATATCCTTCATCGAGTGCTCTCTTTGTCTTTTTCGGCCACGACGAGGTCCTCGGCTGTTGGTAGAGTCGATGCTAGCTTGTGAAGAGCTAGATCTAGAGCTGCTGCTGAACGTAGCGTCCGACACTGACATTGTGTCCGCAACCCCTGGGTGTCTCCGTAAGCTTGGAGATGATGAGTTTGTTGGGCTGAGTGACTCTGCTGCACGTTGCACGGCATCCTCTGAGATTCCCTCGTCTTCTGGAGAGCTAGACAAGAATCGCTCCATAGGGTCCTTCTGCGAGCTGCCAGTCGTGGATCCTGGGATGTCCATACTGTGTGTTCCACCTGATGATGTCTGAGATGTTCTTCTCTTTTGCTTTGTGTTGGTCGGCAAGTCCTCCTTGGACCCATGATTTCGAGGGACGAGCAATTGTCCATGGCTTACATTGTGGGAAGAAGGAGGTGGTAGCTTTCTTGCCCTCGCATTAGCAAAGAATGTCCTCACTTGTTTCAACGAGAGGCCTGTCCGTGCGGCCAAGTTCTTTGCTTCGTCTTGCGGAACGTAGGGGTCTTCCCGGTGACGCTCAAAGCACTCTTCTAGCACTCTTCTAGCGTCTGGTGGAATTCGTCGTCGCTTTTTTCTTCCATTTTCGCTGCCCTCTCCATCTTCGTTGAGGGGGCTTTGGGCGTTTGGGGCTATCTCAGAGGAGGGGAGAGGGACCAAGGGGGAGGACTCGGAAAACTGAGGGTTAATTGGGAGCAACGACTCATATGACCCCCGCGCGGAAGATAGGTTGGAAAATTCTGGCCAAAACGGGTCCATCGGGGGGATTTCTGAATTGGCAATCGAGACATTGTTGGCATGAAAACCCAAGAGCGCACCTGGATCAGTAAAAACTGGGTAAGAGTCTCCAACTGTACTACTTAGGGGTCTAAATTGTTAGTGAATTCATCCGATATGCCCAAATAAGGCATTATGAGAGCTAAATGTGGAATAGCGGCTTCAGATAGGCTAAGGCCCGTGGCAGTGGTAAACGCAGCGGGCTCATGCGTTAGGAACTGGACTCACAGCGTCAAGCTCGCATCTGTAGTCTCCTCAGGCTGCCAAAACCCATTTGCAGCGCTGAATGGGTCGTTATCTAGAGCAAAAGTTGCATTCCAATCGGGAAAGCTCGAACCTAGATCCTCATGGGGAAGGTCGTTGAAAAAGGCACTGAGCTCATAATCGCCTGGAAAAGCCTCCATCATCCTCAGCCCTCATAATCAGATCAAAAGGCATGGCGTTGAAGAAAGGATCATATAGGGCTGTGTGTGCATGAGTCCGTGCGCGCCCTCTTTTTCACCAGGCCTGCTTACGTGGGCCAAGGGTTGATAAGTCATGCAGCGCAGCTCGTATAAATTTGATCAGTAATTTAGGTATGTCTAAAGTGATTCTGCGCATAGAAATATGAGTGAACGAACATTTCAGAAATTAGGAGCCTTTGTGTTGGTGTTGAAGGGAGGGAAGAGGGTGGAAAGGGATCGGGGAGGACAGTCTGACTTATCTAGATCTACTATTGGCCTGCTTGCCTTCCGTTCTCAACCGATAGGCTGAAGAAGTCCTCCCCAGCATGTACTCTCTTTTTAAGAACCTAAAAATCTATTCTGTACTAGATAAAAGCTTTGCTTGCCGTGTGGAGGAAGATTTCCGCAACGCCAATATTGCCTTGGCATTGTGTGGGGAGGAGGGGGCTGGCGGGTGGGGGGAGATCCCGAATTAGGAAGCAAAAGAGAGAAATCGAAACTTTGGACGAACAGAATATTCGCCATGTAAGCAGCCTAAGAAGGGGGTCCATCTGTCTTGTAGGCTGCAGGGTATACTGAATCCGTGAGATAACAAGGTGGGAATGGCGTATGCTGCGGGAGAATGAATAATCCAACAAGGATTGCAGGGTGTGTAGTTGGCGGTGGTGTAACATTGATAGGATTGATAACTTAAGACAAGCCATGCTAGTTAGGTATAATTCCATTGGAGCCCACAGCAACGCCCTGAAATCCAGCGTTGGCCCAATCAAACCAACACTAAGACGAATCCTCCAGCGGAAGCATTTAAATTTCAAGCGCCTCCAGCATCGCATCCTTCATCTTCCCCATATTGAAGTATTCCTCGTCAAACACAATCTTCTTCAGACCCCCATCCTTCAGCTCTCGAATCTTGTCTAGAACCTGCGTAGCCTGCTCCGAAGCCGAATTTGAGCACCGCCTCGCTAGCTTTGACTGACCGTAGTTCAGGTAGAGCTTAAGAATGCGGATTCTAGGCGGAAGTTTGAGCACCGACATACTGAGTTCTGGAAGAGAGATGAAGGCAATGCGGATATATGGCCAGTATGTTGGCAGTCTGCGCTGGACAGAAGGGATGTACTTGACGGTGAGCATGAAAATGTTCTCGCCGTAAAGAATCAAAGTACCTTCATCATGGAGCTGCTTGCAAGCTAAGAGGATCGAGGGGTATAGAGGTTTCCTTTGGCTGATACGTTCGATGCGAGAGAGGGTACCACTATCTGATGGGAAGAGTAGGATGTAGAATATGACGTGGAGAAGGCATCGAAGAATTTGCAATCGCAACTCAGCCGGTATGGTCATTAAGTTTGGCTTCGCCTCGATCATTTGCGGAAGGGCAACAGGGTCTATTCGATGTTAGGATTCGAATTTTCTTTGACAACAAGCAATATGCATCACTTAAGCTGGGAAAAGGAAGTCGTACAACTCGAGACCCTCTCACCGGCGTCCCCCGAGAACTCTATGATCAAGCGGTACGATCCAGTAACAGGTTGGACGATACTAGAGGTGGAGTAGCCTAGCTGGCTGGGTAGGTATGGAGTGGCTAGAATGGTAAGTACAGTGGCGGACAGCTCTGAGTCTTCGCTTCAAGGATAGACTCTTAGAAAGATTCTGTCTTGAGGGCGCGAGCGAAGACGAATTCGTGGTTGCTGGGGGGACGGTTGGCGGTTGTAGGTGGCCAACAAGAAGTCGCTCTTCCTACCAAAAAGGATCTCGATAGTGAAAGTATGAGTTGAGTCATACGATATCGTGGTGAAAGAACGCACTTACTCTCATACTCCGTCAGTTTGTATTCGAGCTCTCCTCTTTGATCTCCTCACCACCAACTCACTGCAACCCTGTCTTCAGTCTATCATCTTCGTCAGCCGTAATACATCAGCAGGCTTTGCTCGAATCAACATCTGTTGCCAACAACCCCTGTCTCAAGTGCAGTATCCCATCGCTAAGCTGAACAAGTGAGTTAAGCATCCACATCTCGCTTCGCAAGACACTTCACTGACAGTCACATAGCTCGGAAAGCCATGGCTGATGAAAAGAAGACTGGTTGGACTGAGAAAGAGAAGGTGAATGAATACACCTCGCTGCAGATCTTGAAAAAGACTTACT
This sequence comes from Lindgomyces ingoldianus, assembly GCF_010093535.1. Lineage (NCBI taxonomy): Eukaryota > Fungi > Ascomycota > Dothideomycetes > Pleosporales > Lindgomycetaceae > Lindgomyces > Lindgomyces ingoldianus. The sequence continues at coordinate 2,169,758 of NW_022985162.1, read as the reverse complement.
GACACTTGCACAGCTGGCCGTTGTCCTGGTGTTGTTAGAAAATAAGGGTAACTGGCGTGACACGCCAATTCCACCCGGACGCACTGCGGCCGCTTGCCATATCATGGTCGCCCGCCTGAAGGATAGCATGAAAAATGAGATCGCCGAGATCAAGTCCGGCCAATCTACAAACACCGGTGACGACGATGCTGCGAAGACCACTCCCAAGAAGAGGGGGGACGCAGACGGTACACCAAAGACGGCCAAGTCTACTCCGCGTAAGCGCAAGACGAAAGCCGAGGGAGACGGGGAGTGCTCACCGAAGAAGCGTGGACGCAAGACGAAGGTTGTCGAGGAGGCTAGTGAAGGATATGATGCGACTGACGGTGAGCCAGAGATCGAGGCCGAGGCGGATCAAAAGGATGGAGTGCTCTACACGTAGCTTTGAGAGGACCAAGCCTACTAGCAATGCTGCTCTTAGAGTTGAGGGCACATTTCCTCAACAGATGGATGGAGAAGTTTGTCTTTGCAATGGTTGGAGTCATTATCTTTGCCCCGTCGCGTAGGTCTAGAAATGCTCTAGCGACGTCCGAGCTATGCTTTCACTTCCTTCTTCTTTCCAAGGCCATAGGGTTATGAATGGCAGGCATCAATCGGAGGCCTCCTTCGATGGGATAAGTCCGGGGCCAACACAACGGAATCCACAGCTCCAACTACTGGAATGATGTGATTGACACGTGATGTATGGAAGGAGTGAAATGTGGTGAACAAAATGTGCCTTAGCATTCACCTACCTGGACATGAAACTGCCTTGGCGATAAATGCAATATATATCCCCAGTCAATGAACTGGGGACGTCCCTTTGCAGGTGCCAGTACTTCGCCCTGAGTCTCACCAGGCTGGGTTGCCAAGGTTTGGTATGAGGCTGCTTTCCCGCGATGATATCATCGTACCAAGTTTAGAGGGTTTGACTGACACAAATGAAGAAATTTCAGGGTGTGTACGACGTCGTGGGGTTCAGTGCGGTTGGTGAAGTGGCCACAAGGTGTGGCAGCGGTTCGCGCATCGCTTGTGCTTGTCAGGTCCCGCTGCTCGGTCACCAACCCTTGATGCCTGCCGGTCCCTGACCGCAACGACTTTTTTGCATTGAGGAGAAACAGGACATCGCACCGCCATTTTTACCCGTCCCCGATCGCGCAGCTGCGAGCCTGTCAACATCGCCTGCAGCCCGGTAGTCGACCTGGGGCTGTGTGCCGGTCTCTGAATGGTCCATGTGCTTGGCGCCTTCTGCCGACGAAGTTTTGCGACCACCTTCACCATTTGCACCACCACACCTTCCCTGAGACAGCTTTCACGCCGGCCTCCGTCACCTCCAATATCATTCCCCCAATTCTCTCTACTGAGCCGCCCTCGCTTCCATCGACTAAGATCCTTCACCACCAGTCGGCGCGCCTTCTCTCCTTCAAATACCCCGGCCCCGATGGACCAAAATGGCGATGCCCGTACTAAGCGCAAGCAACCCCCCACCCCCTCCAACGAACGCCCGATGAAGCAGATGAAGCCTGAGAATGACGGCCATGGCCGCAATGGCACCTACGTCGCCAGCCCCGAGCTGCAGCCCATAGAGGACCCCTCGTCCCACAGCCTTGACTCCAGCATCGAAGACCTACCATCAGCCCACATCGCCGCCGCACTCCAGGACACGGCGGAGTGGCAGAAGACTATAGAGAAGGTCGTTAAGAGCGTTGTTTCGATCCACTTCTGCCAAACTTGCTCCTTCGACACGGATTCGGCTGTTTCAAGCGAAGCCACCGGGTTTGTCGTGGATGCGGAGAAGGGCTATATTCTTACAAATAGGGTATGTGGTGCAACTGTATCTTGTCACCTAACTAGAACATGCCACGGGGGCGGGGCGCGCAATTCAGGACTAGAATTTCCATCCTTTGACGCTCTTCCTGATTATAGCAAGAGGTTAAACAGATTGACTCTGCCCTGCTCGTGTTCCACGCTGCGTGATAGCATGCTGTATATTCAATGCGCATAGCATATGCTGACTGGAGATAGCACGTCGTTGGGGCGGGCCCGTTCATCGGCTATTGCATTTTCGACAATCATGAAGAGGTACCCCAGCTGAGCCCTTCGTACAACATTTCCAACTAACTTCGTATCACAGTGCGACGTTTACCCAGTCTACCGCGATCCTGTGCACGATTTCGGCATCCTCCGTTTCGACCCCAAAGCTATAAAGTACATGCCCGTTACTCCCCTTCTGCTCCGCCCAGATCTGGCTAAGGTTGGGGTGGAGATTCGGGTGGTTGGAAACGACGCTGGGGAAAAGCTGAGCATTCTCTCTGGAGTCATTAGTAGACTAGACAGAAACGCACCCGAGTACGGCGAAGGTTACTCAGATTTCAACACAAATTACATCCAGGCTGCAGCAGCTGCAAGCGGAGGTAGTTCGGGCAGTCCTGTGGTCAATCAGGACGGCTATGCCGTGGCGCTGCAGGCTGGTGGACGGGCAGACGGAGCCGCCACCGATTACTTCCTGCCACTAGACCGTCCTTTCCGAGCCTTAGAGTTGATTCGGAATGGAAAACATGTGTCTCGAGGAACAATTCAGACTCAATGGATACTGAAGCCTTTTGATGAGTGTCGGAGACTTGGTCTCTCACCTGACACGGAAAAGGCCATTCGGACCAAGTTTCCCAAGGAAACGGGCATGTTAGTCGCCGAAGTAGTCCTCCCACAGGGTCCTGCATCGAGCAAAATCGAAGAAGGCGACCTCTTAGTCCAGGTCAATGGCGAACTCATCACTCAGTTCGTCCGCCTAGATTCAATACTTGATGACAGTGTTGGCAATAAAGTATCGATGATGATCCAACGCGCGGGCGAGAACATCAACATTGAGCTGGATGTTTCCAACTTGCATGATATCACCCCTGACCGGTTCGTGTCGGTTGCCGGTGCCTCGTTTCACGACCTTTCCTACCAGCAGGCCCGCTTATACGCTATCTCGTTAAAGGATGCAGGCGTCTATGTCTGCGAAGCTGCTGGCTCGTTTCGATTCGCTGATGGATATGCTTCAGGGTGGTTAGTCCAAGAAGTCGACAACAAACCAACGCCAAACCTTGATGCCTTCATCGAAGTTTTGAGGGGCATTCCTGATAGGAAGCGAGTTGTTGTGGTCTACAAACACCTTCGCGACCTGCACACTGCCAATACAAGCATAACCGCCATTGATCGCCACTGGCACCCAAAGATGAGGCTCGCGAAACGCAACGACACAACAGGCCTTTGGGATTTTAGCACTATTGCTCATCCAATCCCTGAAGTACCACCAATCCCACGAAGGGCAAAGTTCATTCGACTGGAGAGCTCAAGTTACCCAGAAGCTGTTGACATCGTTCGCAGTTTCGTTCGGGTACACGTTCAGATGCCAGTCAAGCTTGATGGCTTCCCCAAGGCGAACAAGCAAGGCTATGGTCTGGTCGTAGATGCCGAACAAGGGTTGATACTTGTCTCCAGAGCCCTCATTCCATACGACCTCTGTGACATATCCTTGATCATTGCCGACTCCATCTTCGTTGACGCAAAAATTGTGTTCATGCACCCTCTGCAGAACTATGCGGTCGTGAAATACGACACATCGCTTGTTAACGCGCCAGTGAAGACTCCCAAATTCTCTTCCGAATTCATCAAGAAGGGCGAGGAGACTATCTTCTTCGGCCTCAACCAGAATTTCCGACCCGTGGTTGCAAAAACTGTGGTTACAGATATCACTACTGTCGCGATACCCGCAAGCGCAGTCACACCCCGATATCGAGCAACGAACTTTGATGCCATCACAGTGGACACAAACCAAGCCTCCCATAGCGCCTGCGGTGTGCTGGTTGCAGAGGATGGGACGGTCCAGGCCCTCTGGCTGTCATATCTTGGCGAGCGGACCTCACATAGCGGAAAGGATGTCGAATACCATCTTGGATTGGCCACCCCAATGATTCTACCCGTACTAAAGGAAATCCAGAGCGGAAGGACACCAAAACTCCGAATCTTGAATGTTGAGTTCCAAACTGTTCAGATGAGCCAGGCCCGCGTCATGGGCGTTTCTGAGGAATGGATGGAGAAGACCGAGCAAGAGGATCCGGAACGCCATCAGCTCTTCATGGTGCGCAAAGTCGATTCCGGTCATGAGGATGGATTGCAGGAAGGCGATGTCCTTTTGACCCTGAACGGCAAACTCATTACCCACGCGCCTGATCTCGATTTGATGTACAATAACGACTTCCTTGATGCTGTAGTCGTGAGGAAACGCCGGGAAATGACGCTGAAAGTCCCTACCGTCCCCACTGAAGACCTCGAAACAGATCGTGTTGTTAGCTTCTGTGGTGCCACGCTCCACAGGCCACATCAAGCCGTACGCCAACAGATCAGCAAGATCCATTCTGATGTCTATATTTCGTCGCGAGCTCGTGGGTCCCCTTCATACATGGTTAGTCAACCCCCTAAATCCCCAAAAGAAGGGCCCCTCCCTTTTGCTTTTAATAAACTAATGACCTAAAAGTATGGATTATCACCAACCAACTTCCTCACGCACGTTAATAATGTGCCAACGCCGAACCTGGATGCTTTCTTGAAGGAAGCGAAGAAGATTGCTGATAACGAATACTTCCGCCTCAAAGTCATGACCTTTGACAACGTACCTTGGGTTGCCACGATGAAGAAGAATGAGCACTACTTCCCAACGATCGAGTACGTCAAAGACTCGTCGGAGCCGCTAGGGTGGAAAAAGACGATCCATGAGTGTGAGGAAGGCGGTGCGCGCGAGGAAGCTGGACCGGATGAGATGGAGCTGGAAGCCAGCCATGACGGCGCTCCCGAAGAGGATGTACAGCATGTTGCCACTTAGCATGGTGCATAGTCAGGGTTGGAGTCGACCGATTAAAACTCTTGCTGGAATCAACGAGAGGGTCAACGAGAGGGTCAACGAGATGAAAGTTTCTCTCCTAAATTACCCAGTCATATTCCACATAAGGTGACAAGACGCAGTACAGAGCGGCATCACCGAAAAAGGAGGCGCTGAAGCATGATATGGTGAGATTGTTTGAGCAATGGTTCTGCAAGCTGAGATGTCCTTGTCAATCACTTGGTAGATTTCGATTCTTCGGCCGTAATGGACCGCGAGGCGTGTACAACAGTAGACGTAGGCATCAAGCACTGTAAGAAACTGGGTGGCTTTGATAGCATATAGACAACGCCAGTGGAGTCTTGGCAGGTGAAGTGTGCCTTGAGAAGGCCAGAATCCGCCTCATGAATCCTCCATCCTATTTAAAGTGGAAAGCTGAAGGTAGTGCACGTGGTAACCTTGTTTGTGAAGGATCAGCCAAGGTCTGCAAAAGGCTTAAATGTCGCATGCTTCTTTTGGCGAAACAAATAAGCGTGCATTGTAAACGGCTGTTCGTGAGATAGAGTGCAGAATTGCGTACGTGATTGCGTCAGGGCCTCAGGTATACGGCGTCAAGTTTTCAGGCAACAGTTTTATTCCCTGTCCCCCACGATGCCACTTCTCGCGTCAAGGTGCTATCTGATGAGACTGCGCCACAATGTGGTTGAGCGTAACCATATATGGTCATGGTCGCGAGCGGCTTCGATGGTCTTCTTCATCTGGTCGGTCAACATCGACCCTCCGGGCCCCGTTGACAGTCGTCTCCGATCCGAAGTTCCCGCCACCCCGTCCGAAAATGCATGGTTTTCGTTCTGTTCGTATCTCTCTGTCACTTCTCATAGGCCCCTGAGGCAGTGCTCTGCTTATTGTACCTGAGCAAAACACCGAATCACACTGCACCTCGCACTGCTGGACGAATATCGCCCAGACGCCGCGCCATTCACGGTACGTTCGGGTCGCGTAACAAGCTCGGGTCCGTTCCTTCATTTCGAAACTGGCAGAAGAGGCTGACGAAGGAAGACAGACGTCTGAGTGGTAACGTAGGCTTTATGATAGACGTATGCTCTAGAGGCGGAGTGTGGGCTGGTATTTGATAGTGGTCAAGTCGTCTTGTAAAAGACAGCAGCAACAGTATATATTCCATCCTTCGTTTTCAGGCTGCAAAGGTCTAGTCGAATCTCCAGAACGACAAATTTTTCTTTTCTCTAGTTGAATATAGAAGTGTTTGGTGGTGCCGTTTCTTCAATTCAACATGGTTTACACCGGCAAGCCTAGCCGTGGCTGCCAGATGTGTAAGAATCGCAGGATCAAAGTATGTCCCAACCTCTCCCACCCGATTGGAAGTGACAAGCTCCTTCCAACTGCCTGCCCCACACAACCTTATATACACCTTGCGTTGGTCATGCTTGGGCCAGTTCACTGATTCCCTGTTTAGTGTGATGAGAAACGTCCGATCTGTGGGCAATGTCAGAAGTCAGGCCGTACCTGTCCCGGCTACCCGGATGAGTTTGATTTAGTATTTCGCGATGAGAATAAGGCCATGGAACGCAAAAGGAAGACATCGGGTTCAGGGTCTAAGAGCGTTGGTGGCTCGCAAGGTTCTCCTTCATCGTGAGTTTGCCCCTGGCTCCCCGCTTCCACTGCCCGAATTTCCCACAATCTCGGCGTGTGGAGTGCTTATTAGCATGGGATATCAGAGTGTGCATCGTTGGGATAAGCTTCTTTAAGCGATGAGATGATCCCATGCACCGGCTTTGACGGGTAGGATAGATCCGTAGGACCTCCGTGCTACCCCGAGCCACTACCTGCATATCGTACCTGCAGCTTAGGAGATATATATGCTGCATACATAATTGATCTTACTTCAGGGCCAATGATGCTAACGAATTCTTAGAGTCTCTCCAAGCTCGACCTTCGAGATCAGCCCCGGTGCAAGCCCTCCCTCATTTGCAGAGAGCTCACGGTCCCGAACTCCGCCAGACGCAAGCCAAGGGCAGTTAGTGGTAATCCCTCCATACCAAGTCCCTCCCGACCAAGCTACATTCCAAGCATTCATGTGGAGCCTTGAACATGGAGTACCACCAACCATCACAACGTCTCCGGAAGTCGAGGCCGTACCGTTCTTCTTCCGCAACTTCGTCTCGCTACCGCAACAAGCGGAGAGCATGCGAGGCTTTCTCGAGCTCCTCGTCCCACTGTACAATCAAGCCCGACCGTCTTCTGCATTGCACCAAGCCACGAGTGCCGTTGCCCTCGCCGCTTGCGGCAACTACCCTGGCAGACAAGATCTCCTGCGTGAGGCAGCTACGGCCTATGGCAAAGCGTTGCGGCAGCTCAACGATGATCTCAAAGATCCTGCGGTGTCGAAGTCGGATGAGACTGTGCTTGCTATACTACTGTTTTCCTTGTATGAAGTAAGTACTTGGGTTACTTCTGCAAGATCACAAGTAGTTTGGTTCCTTTATGTCTGCTTATTAATTCCCTTACTAACAGTGACAGACTATAATGTCGACAAACGATACGATTACGGCTTGGGCGAACCATGTCGACGGCGCTGTGGCTTTGACGAAATTGAGAGGTGCGGAGCAGTTCAAGAATCCAATGTCCCACGCTGTTTTCCGGGCTGTACGGACTATGATGGTACACTACCCACCCTCATACACGTTTTTCTGAGTAGTGCTGATATCCGCAGATTACAAGCTGTGTTCAACGCTCCAAACCTATCGATACCTTCCCTGGCCAGCACGGCTGGGTAGGGACCGAGAACAATGAAGAAAATGCAGCGAACCGACTCACACTTATATGCATAGACTTGCCGAACATCCGAGCCCGAGCAACCGCTCTAACAACTGCCCCACACAACAATGCACAGAGATCTGAAGCCCTCGCTATCCTCGAATTTGCTCAAATGGTAGACGCAAATCTACAACAATGGTCCAACACCTTACCCCCCGACTGGCAATACACGACGGTAGCAATGGTCTACGACATGCCCGAGGATCTCTCAACAGCTGAGCAATGGTCGGGGCCGCAACATGTCTATGAAGACGTGCATATCGCGTCAATTGTCAATGACTACCGTGTCTGTCGTATCTTCTGCCAAAGTGTCATCATTGCCTGCATTAACTATCTCGGGCTCGATGCCGACTCGCCCTTAAACGACGCGTACAATAGCGCAGTTTTCTTCGTTCAGCAGATGGTGGATGAGATTTGTGCCTGTGTTCCTTTCCATCTGTCTTATGATATGCAACCAGTGGCAAAGAAATTAGGTCAAGATCAAGCTGGCAAGTCCCTCCCGTCTTATTCGCACCCTCGTACTCACAACCACCGCAGCAGCAGAAGCCCTTGGCGGCTACTTCATGGTATGGCCACTCTACGTCGCCGCGAACGCCGAAACCGTGCCCAAACGACAACGAGACTGGCTCTCAGGTCGGCTGTTCAACATCGGGAAAACTTTCGGCCTTAACAGCGCGCAGGTGCTTGTGCTCGCGAGGAGACACGTCCTTACTTGTGGCCCAATGTTTCCGTGATGCACTAAGTGTATCTCCCCTCTAAGTATTGCTCGATGTCGGCAATATGTTTTGGAAGCTGAATTGTATTAGTAAGTTAGGTAGTTTAGTTTATAATTGATGGATTGGTGGGCTGATGGGTAGGGGGTTCGTAATAGGGGATATATTATGTGCAGACACTGGATGGCTGTACGATGTTGGAAGACATGGATGGCTTAGCACTTGATGACGGCAGTCTTTTGTAGGACTAAGGGATAGGTCGACTTGATGTACTCTGTAGACAATACTAAACACTAATGTGCTGAAAACGACCTCAATTCGGACTCCAATTAATATTCGTATCATATTAGGGAACGAGAAGGGCTCCAGCGAAGAGCTATATAGTCCTACTCTTGGGCCCTGGGGAAAGAAGTGCTTCAGAAGTCAAACTTTTACTTCCTTTGTGAAGACCTCGCGATGCGCCTCATGTTCCCTTGAATCAAGACCGGGTATTATACTGTACACTGTAGAGTATGTTGTCTCTATCAGTCTTCAGTTCCTCGACAGGCAATTCCGCGTCTCCAGGGGGTTTGAGGATGCCCGGATATTAGAGCCTTTGAACCCAATATACGCCTGTCGTATTAGCCTGTGCTGCTCTCAAGGGGGCAGATTTGGAATCTCTTTGAGAGCTCCAAGACTTCACGAGTCCCAATCTCACGTCAAGATACCATTCAATACCTATTAAAGCGAGATCTTTTTCTAACACATGTATAGATGGCTCTATCATCCAAGAAAAGAGGCCTCTTGTTGGTATCTGGCCTGGTATTTCTCCGCCAGATATCAGCACTTTCGTAAAGATCTATTCGTCTGTCAGAGCCTAATCGCTTATTGTTACGCTCTTAACTAACCTTGTATTTCTTCTGGTTTCTGTGCCAAGGTATTCTCAGATAAGCTCCACCATGGATATGAGTGAGCGCGGTGCACTACGCCGATTCACTGTCTCATTCCTTTGAGAATTCATGCTTAGTTAGCACAGCCCCGATAGTAGGCTTAGATTCGAACTAGCAGAGGCAACCTCTGTCAGGCCATTTCTCTCCAACTGAAAATACTCTGACTCTTTGTGTAAGGCAGCGTAGATGTCATAGATTCCTGGATCACTAAACATAGACGTACCCAGCGCGGTTATCCGTACGTAAAGGAGTAGTTTTGAGACTGTACGGTGTACTGTACTGTTTAACCTGCTTGCGACTACTAACTGTACTAAGTAGATAAGGGAGGGTAACCAGCAGTACTTTGTAACAGGTAAATTAATAGATCGTACTGTACTGTACAGAGAATTACAGGTTATTAGAGAGTATCTTACCTAAGTAAGAAGGAGTAGTAGAAGCAGAAGTAAATTAATCCTCTTCTTAAGCTGCATTTTTTACTGGTTAATGCACACTACTAGCTTAGCTAACTTGCTACTTACTACCTTATTACATAGCTAGTTCTTTTGTAGCTTTATAACTAGCCCTAATTGTTGTGTGTAAAACGTGGCAGGATAGTAAGAAGGCGCTTTTTTAGTGGCAGATTAACTGCCTAAGGCAAGGCTGGCGGATAATGTACTAAGAAAGTAACGCTATGATGTGCATAAAGGGGATAGATTATAGTGTCGTGGAGTTTCTTAGCAAACTGCTAACAAAAAATGCGAGATTTGCATAATCTTCACTATTTCTGGCTTCCCTAAGGCCCCTCTGAGCCCCTCTGCAACCTCTGCGCCCCCTGCGCCCTCTGCGCCTCCTGCGGCCGCGCGGGCACCTCTACTCCACCCAAAATCTATACAGATTACCGTAAACGGCTAGTAACATGGCCTTACATACAGTTACTGTACTGACAACAACCTCTATACTTACTAACCAGGACAAATTTTGATGTACCGCAGTATTATACGGCCCGGTGTACTAACGGATGGTACCGTTGAAGGCCATGTACAAAAAGGGCTGAAGTTTGCCACGCTCAGGGCCCGCACCGTACTGGAGGAAGGGCAGAATTAGTGTTGTCAATGAGCATGTTAAGGGTCTAATTTGAATTCTTGTCGCGAATGATGCCCGCACAGAAGCTCCACGTGACCATTGATTGCATAATCGTCCCTTGAATCTCCCGACCGTTCCGAAACCTTACTAACAAATTCCACCACGGTTACGTATGCTTTGCAATGGATGAAATTGGAATCCAATGTGGCTTCTGCTAGAAAGCTCGGTTGATTTTGACATATGGCTCGAAATGGGGAGGCGCCTTGGATGACAGCCTTTCTTGGACCTGATTCGATGGAGGAAATCTACTATGTCGTTGTGGCTGAGGTGTTTCGTAGTTTTTGATACCTCCAAATGATCTTTATTGTGGCTATTTAGGCGCATGTGAGATTGCAATTTCCTGGAATGGAAAGTGTCTACATCGCATCGTCTAAATGGTAGCTGGAATCAGTGTTCGAGGTTCTCATTAAGAGATAAGCAGTGGATGATATGCAATTTCCAAAGGCGAACTCAAAACAATTACAAAGTCGGCTTGAAACGCAAAGTTTCGCCCATGGCGCCATAGCTAGAAGCACAAGAACTGCAATAACTTCATAATAGCCACTGCCGTACTCCCAAAGATCACTGACGTGAAGATAGAAGCTGATAGGGATTCAACTTTGTTCTTTAAGTGTGGCAAAGGTTTGGCGAAGCTCTGTCAATATCCAAGGGTAGGATGCCGCCAGAGAGGATTTCCAGTTACCCCAACGCTCTGGGATACGATTGGAACCAGTTCCGGCTGAGCGTTTAGGATTGTGTAAAGAAGCAACTGCAGGAGGCCTTGTAAGGATTTCTGCATCTCGGTCCTGGATTCCAGAAGTAGAAGCTTGCTTATAGAAGAGACCTCGGTTTGGTCCATTCCTGGAGCGCCCAGTTTACCTGATCTGAATCTTCTAGATACTTCATCAACATCAATTTCTCAGAGCCTGTCGAGTGGTGGGCGTTGAAAGTGAATTTTATGCCATGTAGCATTAGGAAATAATCACACTGGATCATGACTGACCTGGCTTTCCTGAAATCCAATATATGCCCTCGCCGTTCTGTAGCCGTGAGGGGAACATATTAGCATATCGCGGGTTAGATGTAGACACATGTGGGTAGAGCATCCAATCAAAAGTTCATTCGTGGGCTTCCGTACTGGCAGAATTCTGAACAGCCATGGACGGAAAGCGGAGGCATTTCAGTATCAAGTGACTTTTCGACAGCGATTCGAGTTGGGAATGGAATTCGAGGAATCGTTGCCGGAGGTCCTTCAAAGCCACTTCGGTATCGAGACTTGGTAAAACGCTCTCAATACCACGGGGTGCCATGGCCATATCCCTTATCTGGCCCGTGGATTTGAATTCGCTTTGGATATTCTCGGTGTGCACTTGATCCAGTATCCCAAGGGCTTGAAATTGTGGGTCACTATATTTTAGATAGTTGAAACTAACATTGGCCGGTACCAATTGAAATCCGCCACTGCGGGATATCTCACATTGTCCTAGAAATGGGATACATCATCAACTAATCGCAAAACGCCTCTAGCCTCCCTTACAATAACTTCATATCCTCCTTCTTTCGAATGGACCTTAGTGGTCGGCGACTCGGCGAAAGCTAACCCACTTCGACTTTTAGCGGTCTGCCATTTCGGCTTGAGTTCATCAATCATTTCTAGGAGCTCGACAGCGACATCTCGATATCGCTCAGCTAGTAGAGCTATGCTTCCATTTTCGCCTTCGGCTAGGAGAGGTTTGCTTCTATGTTCGTCTTGCTAGTAGAGGTATGCTTTCATGCTCGTCTTTAGCTAGTCGAGCTCTGCTTTCATGCCTGCTGCTTTCTTAAACTGAAAGTCATAATTACGAAGATATCTAACATCCATATCGAGGTTAGAGTTCTCATCAGTGACTCTAGAGGGGGAACTATAGGTTTGAGAGCTTTTCGAGATCAAACCACAGCCGAAGTGGATGAACTGGACAGTTCCCGTCTAGGCTAACAGTGGCAAGGGCCACGAGGGCCATCTTGTCAAATACCTGGAGAGAGGGTTGTGCCAGTCTTGCAACTTCGAAATCGGGAGCGCAAAGACTATTTTTTATCTTCTTTCTTCGTCGATCTTTCAGCCTTGTCGCTGCTCAACTTCCAAGGCATCGTCGGTGGTGTGTAACAGTCAGAATTTGCTGCCCCGCTTTGAAAGGTTCTCTAACTAATCGTACAAGCACTCTCTGCAGACTCACCGTAAATTGAAGCCATGGACGCCATAAAGCGCTGGAGAAAGTTGCAGGTCAGGGAGGTGTCGTTGGAATAGTGATATCACCTGGTAGGCTTGCAAATGGTGGTACTTTGATTTACATGTTGGGTCCTCGCTTTCTGCTGACGAAAAGCGGGCCATGGGCTGAACGCCAAGCCCCCGTTTAAGCCCCTGCTATTCATCGGACTGTTTCATGGAACGGGCAAACCTAACAGCAGTACGAAACAGACGCTATCCCTGAGATTATCTTTATAGTCCCCAACAGGCGTGTGAACTATCCTCTTCTATCCTCCTACCTCCTTACCCTCTGATCTTCACCACTTCCTGGATTACGACTGCGACAACAAGCGCCCTCTCGCTACATAGTACCCAATCTAGATAACATAACTACTGCAGTGATAGCCGACGTCATAGGCGAGAGCTTTCAGCCCTTAGGGAGCAGAAGCAAAATCACTGTTCACGCACGATCAGCCGACGAAATGGGCGCACTAGGAAATCTGATTCCGCTGGTTATTCTGTTCTCGTTTGTAGGCGCGGCGGCGTATGTGGGCTATCAGGTATTTCCCCTCACCATATCAGCCCTAGCATTACGAGTTAGAGGGAGCATATCAGGCTGATGCTATGCGCCGCGCTCTAGATCTACCTCTGGTCCAACCAACTTGCCGACCGTGGCGTGCGCAAGATGGAGAAGAAGAACGTCGTGTTTTCCAAAGACGGGATGAAGGTTGGTGTTAAAGAGGTGCGGACTGAGGACTATGCGGATAGGACGCAGAGGTGAGTGTGTCTGGAGGAGAAGGGAGGGAGAGGAAATGTTGCGTTAGCTGACTGCGCCGTGATCAGGGCTTTTGTTAAGACGTGGAATGCGGCGTATGAGGATGGCGGAAAGAAAACGTATGTCAGTGCCCTCGACGTAGTATATGAGCGCTAACTTTGACCTAGGCCATCGCGCTCCTCGTCATATACATCCTCGCGAACGAAGTAGCGACCCTATACTCGAATCCTGTGAGAACGTGTCTTGGAGGATAGGATGGACAGGAGTTTCTTGGTTCACTGCATTAGGCACGCGGCCATGGCGCAGGTGGCGCATGCTGTGACAGGACGAAGAGGGGTGCTCGAAACCTCGGATGTGAAGAAGACTACGCCTTTGTGTTGATGGATTCTGGTATCACCGCATCAGCACGCGACCATTGTGCTCGTAGGATATAACGGGAAGATTTCATGGCTGGAGATTGCTGCTTGTTGCAATGGTCTATCAGTGTGAGACAATGTGGGAATAAAATAAGCGGTTGTAATCACTGCTTGGGGGAAAGGAAATCTGACTTTATGCTCCAGTTCTCCTCATCTCGTCCTTGCAATGCTTCCATGCTTCCGTGTTAGATAGTACCTCATTGAGCTACATGCCTCGGCTCAGTGAAGACAATGCATTAATTGACATGGTACGTGGGGAAGGCTCCATCTTTATATAATACTCCAAGAACACGTGGTTAAGTGTGTCTAGGCATGTAATAAACGGCCATCAGCAATGGAGGGAAAGAAGAAAGTCCGAGAAAGGCAAGAATACCGTACATCCTCGATTCGGTAAGTGCTGGCTCTGTCAGCGTCCCTGAATCAGCATTGGCGAGTCTCGTCGCGAAACCCAAACGTAACCTCGCCACACATTTACTTCAGCCTTCTAGATGATCAAGATGCTTATTTCCGGGTTGTTCCAGTATGCAGGTCGGCCTGATAGGTGTTCTCGTTTGTCGGTCTGGGTGTCGGCCCGAACTTCTCTGGATCAAATGTTACTTATAACGGCACACTAGGGTCCACATGGACCTTATTTATGCCTAGCTACTAATCGCTAGAACCACTAGGGGTGTCATCAGCATCAAGCTTCACTGACTTACCAGCTGTCGAGCGGGTGTCTCGTCCTTTGCTCGTATGATTGTTGTCCTTTTTAAACAAAAGGGGCGCACTCCAAATCTAGCTGAAAGATTGTGGCACTCCAACTGAAGAGTCAAGAGGTAGAATGTAGAAACCTCTCAAAGGCTGATGTAGCTTGGAACAAGCAAATCAAGCATCATAGTGTGTTCCACCCCGCGGTCCACAGTCGTAAGCACCACTAGCCCACTATGCTCCATTTAACATCCTAATACGACAAGGTGACATTCCCCTGCTGCAATTAATCAGAGCCACCAGGTTTCCATTTGCGTTGCACAGTGTACCGATCTGCATGCTTCAGCGGCAAACAGGTCAGAGGCTGAAGTCGACACGCTGATCATGGCGGATTCTCCTCACGACAGGCTATGCCGCTAACTCAGTATGGCCCAGACCAAGGCTTGAAGCAGAGAGAGTGACAGCATTGGAGGAAAACACCATCCTTTTTCTAACATGGTGCTGACTTGAGGTTTTAGGGTCTTGGTCGGATTAAGTATAATATGGATTCGTAAGTTCTCAATGTTTTAACAAGGGGCCGTTTAGCTTCTTACAGTGGTGGCAGGCGTAAGTGTATAGGAAGCACACGCCCATCCGTGCTATTAAGGCGTGAGACTACTCAAATTTCAACTTCCTTTAGGCTGGTTGTCTCTGTATTTCAACAATATGGCACCTTCGATGGGTATCCTGCCCGCTGATTTCCATCTCTTCAGCCCAACTGGCATAGCATTCTCAGTTGGAGCATTCGCTACTGCGGTATATTCTCCTTCCTCCCTTAACTTACGTTCTAGGCTAACGTAGGATAAAGGTTGCGGTATACGCTCTAGGAACCGCAATTTACAATATCTATTTCCACCCCCTCTCCCACATTCCAGGATCCCTTTCTTCTCGCGCCTCAGGCATCCCCTACACAATCCGCCTCCGGAATGGGAACGTTCTGCCTTGGATACGGGATCTCCACGAAAAGTACGGCGATGTTGTGCGTGTGACACCAACAGATGTTTCTTTTATCTCAGGCGAGACTGCCTGGCAAGATATCTACGGATTCCGGACCGGTAAGCACAAGACGGAAGCCTATCTCAAAGACCACAACTGGTTTCCTCAGCCCATTAATGGCACCTATTCACTGATCGCTAGCGATGAGGCGAGCCACAGCAGAATGAGGAGAAACTTGAGCCATGCGTTTTCGGATAAGGCGTTAAGAGATCAAGAGGGGTTAATCCAGGGTTTTGTTGATCTCTTGGTTTTGAGGTTAAAAGAGGCAATTCAAGAGAGCAAGCCGACCGTGGATATTATGAGATGGTATAATTATAGTACCTTTGATGTTATCGCCGACCTTACGTTTGGAGAGCCGCTATATTGTTTGCGGGATAAGGGGTAGGCTATTTTTTCCTCTGTACCGAAGAAAATCTTAGCAACTGACGAGATATAGCTATCATCCCTGGGTCACCATGGTATTTGCATCTGCGAAAGCCATCGGACTCATGGCTACTAGAAAGAAATATCCAATCACCGACTACTACGACCGTGTTAGGAACATGTTCACATCCAACGCAGACGCTATCCAAAAACGCAAAGAGTTTTTCGCACTCTCCGAACAAAAAGTCACTGATCGTCTTGAGAAGGAAGTTGACTGTCCAGACTTCATGTCGTACATCCAAAAGAACCAAGCCAGTGCTGAGAAGGCGCTCAGTAGGCAAGAGATTGACTCCAACGCCGTCTTGTTCTTAATTGCGGGAAGCGAGACCACGGCGACGCTGCTCAGTGGCACTACATACCTGCTTTTACGAAATCCGGATGTTTATGCTAAGTTAGTGCATGACATCCGAAGCAAGTTCAAGTCGTACGGTGATATTACGATCGAAGAGGTCAATAAGATGGACTATATGATTGCGTGTCTGGCGGAAGGTCTGCGATACTATCCACCAGTTCCCACGGGTTTCCCGCGCGTTGTGCCCAGGGGTGGAGATCGAATAAGTGAACACTACATACCCGAAGGAGCAAGTACTTCCCTTCTCCCCGAAGGGCCATGGTGATGAGCTGAAGCTAACAGAGATGATTAGATGGCCGTCTATGTCTCCCAACACGCTGCCAACCACTCGTCGCGCAACTTCACAGACCCAGATGCCTTCATCCCTGAACGCCATCTCGGCGCCCAGAGGTACGCAAACGACAACCGAGCAGTCCTGCAGCCTTTCTCCTTCGGACCAAGGAACTGTTTAGGGAAAAAGTAAGCTCTCTCCGGCCATACTGTTTCCCACTTCTTCCCCACATTGTATCTTACCTCAGCATCTCCACACACATCTTGGCAAGAAGCTGAAATGGATGATCCGATAGTAAAATAACTACACGGTGAAGTAATCGCAGAGAACGCATTGCTAACTTAAGTTTCAGTCTCGCGTACGCTGAAATGCGCCTGATTCTTACCAAAGTTCTCTGGAATTTTGATCTTGAACTTGTGGATAGAGAGAGGGACTGGTTTGATCAGAAGGTCTTCACGCTGTGGGATAAGCCGCCGTTAATGGTTAAATTGAAGCTGGTTGAGCGATAGGATGGTATATGGTTCATGCTAGGCTCGAGCACTTGACCAAGCCATTAGGAAGACGAAAGCGAAGAAAGAGAAGGACCTCAAAGCTTCGTACGCTTTTATGCTGAATGAGCATACGTTTAGACGTTAACCAGACACACATGTCTAGAATCTCTCTCACCTCACACTAGGTAGAAGTAGTAAGTGTAAATGTTAGGTCAGTTGAGCACTTGCCGTTTCCTACTTCCACGATTTCTCTCTCTGTCTAGCGCAGGGTATCAGGCACCCACCCGCTTCGTAGGTCTCTCACGAGACAATATTTCATCAACGACCTATTACTATTACCATCCCATAACGTCTCAGCCTTTAGTGCCTCTCTCTCGATACTCTTATTACCCACACTCCAACATTTCTATTCCAGCATTAAGCGTTGAATCCTCCGCTTTCGATTCAATACCATTCCCCTTCCAAACCCTCCACCTAATATCCGACCCCCTCATATTCACTCAAGATGATCTTCGAATTTCTGTCTCCCTCCCTCGGCCATTTCTCCCAAAAGCAGCAATCCATCCCATCTCATCCCATCTCAACATGTCTCAGAGCCCTCTTAGCGCTTACCTCACCCTGAAGCACACCACGCCACCTCCACAAATCAAGCAGTAGTAGCCCTGTAGTATAGTATTGGACAAGATATATATACCCTCGGTTGCAGAGGAGTGCGTTAGGCTGAGTGATCGGCGTTGGATCATTAAGGTTGTATGCTGTGCTTCAATAATGCTGTGGTTGGGCCTGGATAGTGACACGTGGGTGACACGCGAGGTCGGATGAGGTGGGGGAGATGTCCCTGGCAGGGAGGTTCCTTGTAGGATGGATTGGGATGGATGTAATACGCGTCATATCATGATGGCGGCATACAGGCGATGAGGCAGATGGAAGCGCTGGAGCTTGAGTTCGAAGATGAGAGTAAACTCAGCTAGAACCCCAGTATTAGGCAAGTGTATAACAAATTCAGAAAATTCACAAAGCAGGTGTGAGGCATTGAAGTGATTCAGTATTCTCAGGAGTCCACACACAGGTCTACAGAGTCATAGAGAGAACATAGGAACGGAATACAGGACAGCTGAAAGGGCAGTAAAAAGACAAAGGGGGTAGTCCATCTCGCGCACACAATGCGAGTGATCGCAACATGCCATCTACACCAGACCCCATATCGCCGAACCACGCCTGCTCGCCGGCTCAGCGTGTTTTGTTCCCTGAAACGACAAAAACAAGGAGAAAGAGAAGGACAACAGTAATCAGGTTAGAAGAATGGGGATATTTCATCCCATGTGTACATACGCCCTATGCTTGAACCCACGCAGATGCAAACTGAAACCCCTTACGAGACCTATGATATGTGTGTATTGAGAGGTAGATGCGCAAGGACATCGCATCGCCACTACGGCAAGATTACTTCTGACTCCTGCGTGGCGGCAGGCGTTGGTGCAGTGGCAAGTCGGGGAGTAGTGTCCTCCACCGGAATGCTTTCGCGACCCTCTAGGATGGAGCCTCGGCGGATCTTGAGTTTCTTTTCTGCCTGCTCTGAGATTCGCTGAAGTTCGGCGACGAAAGATTGACCCCACCATGCGCTGTGGTTTATGTTAGCTATCATTTCCCTCGTAGGAAAAGGGTGACCGCTTACCTGGTGTACTTATTGACGTATTTGGCAAGTTTCTCATAGTTGATCGTACGCGCTTCTTCACCCATGGTCACGGCATCGTGGATCGCATCAGCCAATTCTTCTGTGTTCCAAGGGTTGACGATTATGCTGCCGTTCAGACTTTGCGCAGCACCGGTGAACTCGGACAAGATCATGACTCCATGTCTCTCCTGCTGGGTTGCGATGTATTCGTACGACACCAAGTTCATTCCATCACGTGTTGACGAGACTAGACATACGTCTGACACAGCGTACAGCGCGATGAGCTCATCGAAGGAGACCGACTTGTGCATGAAATGGATAGGCATGAACTCGATCGTGCCGAACTTGCCGTTGATTCTTCCAACCAGCTCATTGACGGACGACCGTAGGTTCTGATATTCTTCGACGTCCTGACGACTTGGGACAGCAACTTGGACGAGAACGATCTTTCCTATCCATTCGGGATGCTCTGTCAGGAAGACTTCGAGGGCGTGGAGCTTTTGCGGAACGCCCTTGATATAGTCTAGACGGTCGACGCCGACGATGAGCTTGACGCCTTGGAATTTTCGCTTGAGGGTGGCAATGCGCTCCTGCACTTTTGGCTTCTTAAGCCCCTCATTAAACTTATCGGGGTCGATACCAATAGGGAAGGCGCCAACCGTGACCACCTTGCCTTGAAATTCGACACCGTTCGGAGTGGTCGCGAGTCCTCTGCACACCTGTTACGAGGGCGGCTTTTGGGAGTAGAGGGTAGAGGGTAGAACGGTAATACTCACAATATGCGCGAACAACTGCTCAGGAAATGCCTGGCGTAGTCGTATGTGTGGAATCCAATCAGATCGCAGTGAAGGACGCCAAGCAAGATCTCGTTGCGCACAGGCAAAATGCGGTAGATCTCTGAGCTTGGGAATGGTGTGTGTAGAAAGAAGCCGAGCTTGACGTTCTTCTTCGACGTGCCAATCTCTTCGCGTAACATGGCTGGCAGGAGCATGAGATGGTAGTCATGGACCCAGACCATGTCGTTATCTTGGACATCCTTGGCGACAGCCTTTGCGAACAACCGGTTAGCCTCAGTGTATGCGATCCACGCCGACTCGTCGAAGGTAATCTCGCCGGGGTGGTAGTGGAACAGGGGCCAGAGGATGGAGTCTTCGCACGGGAGTCAGTATTGCCGCACTCGAAGAGGGATGCTACGAGCCATACATACTTGAGAAGCCGTTGTAGTGTTTGTCCGCGAGCTCATCATCAAGCATGATGGGTACTGCCTGGTACTCGTCGAAAAGTCTCGTCTTCAGCATGGGTACTTCGTCCTCAGGGATCTCCAGGCCGGTCCAGCCGTACCACTGGAAGGTGGTTGACTTTGACAATCCACTCAACCCGCTGACGAGACCACCGGACGACATGGTAAAATCATATTTCCCTTCTTCCGACCGCTTGATTGTGATGGGAAGACGATTCGAGACGAGGAGGAGGCGGCCGTTGTCTTTGGAGCCGGGCGCGAAAGGCATTTTGGCCGTGGTGCCTCGCGGGCGGATGCGCGGGAGCAATGTGCAGAGAGTTGGAGGAGAGGGAGAAGTGTATATATCGAGTGTAGATTTCGATTGGGCGCTAATGTTTGTAGGAGAGGTAAAATGTGGTGAATTCGCCGTCAGTTCGCTGCTTGATGGTCTAACAACCGTAGTAGCGACGCAACAACTTCACAGTCAAAGAAATGAAAGCAGTATATTTTCCGTATTGGTCATACGAGAGGTGACGAAACGATGACAGAGGCTGGAATCCGTGAAGCTTCACCGAGTGGGTTCTCGTAGATTCCACAACGATATGGGCACACCCGAGTACAGCAGGAGGAGGGGACTGGAACGCGGGGGAGGAAGCAAAGAGCGAGGGCTGGGTTTAGTTTCCTGCAGGTCAAGAGGAATTTTCTTCAGTTTTATAGTGGACTGAGGACCTTAGACGGGTGGATTGCAGAGGAGAAAGCAGCTTGAGGCGAGACTTACAGCTCTCTCATGATGCGCAAATAAATTGACGTCGACGCCCAGCCAAAGCCTGCCTGCAACTGCGGGGATTACGCAGACCAATCAGGTCACGGGAATCTGATGATGAGAATTCCAAGAATATGTGGCCATGCCGGTTTTGTCAAGTTTCGGGACTCGATGGGGGATGAAGACAGATCAACAAAGCCTCACAGTTTCATAAGGGCCAAGTTTCATGGTCCCTGATGGGAGCCCTGGGAGAGCTATGGAACGCTGCCGGGTTGCTAGGGCTCGGCACCTAGCCAGATAGCGTCACTGAGCCTCCTGCGACTTCTCGTGTGGCTTAATTATTATGGAGCAGGTGTGGCTATCGGCCCGCTCCCCATCACGCGTGTTGCATTGAGCCCAGCGCTTCGCACGCTCTCACGCGTCGTGTCGCGCCAAAGCACTTCCCCACGCCCCTCACACCATGTCCGACTCAAAGACCGCTAGTATTCCGGCAGCTACAACCATTACACGTGCGCTCCACGATGTCGTCATTGCCATCCACAAGGCGGGCAACGCCGACGACCTCACCGTCAAGCGCGTGCGAACCAGGGCGGAGGAACAGCTGGGACTGCCGGCCGGATTCCTCAAGGCGGACGGAGAATGGAAGCAGAAGAGCCAAAGCATCATTCACGAGGCAGTGGTAGGCGCCTAATTCCTTCTAATTCCGCGCACATAGCTAAATGTGACCCCAGGAGAAGTACTGTGGCGACGAGCCTTCCCCAGAACCCAAACCAAAACCGAAACCCCAGCCAAAAAAAGCTGCCAAGCCCAAGGCAGTCACGAAGAAGGAGAAGCTAGCAAAAGCTGCCCCACGCGGTGCCAAGAGAAAGTCCCCGACAACCCCCAAGAAGCCCCAGAAGAGGAGGAAGACCATCGTCTCCTCTGGCGAGGAGTCCGATGGGCCCCTGTCAGAACTGCTGTCGCAGGATGAAGACCTGTCGGATGCGGACAGCGAGCCGCCCAAGAAAGCTGCACGGCGGGGGCAGAAAGTAGTAGCAGAAGAACTAGACGAGGAAATGGAGGACGCACACAATTGCAGTAAGGAAGGACTGGGGTTGAAGGACCTGGATGGTGACGATGCGCATAAGATCACCACACCTGCGAAGAAGGCAACAGTCCCCACAGTTGCAAATGCTAAGGCCGATGTATCTGAGAGTGAACTATCCAGCCTAATCGACGAATCGCCTGCTAAAAAGAAGCGACAAAAGAAATCGCCCTCGGAAAAGCATGCAAAAAGTTCCAAGGCCAAGGAACCTAAGGCACCGAAGCCAAGCGCTAAAGCGACAAAGTCTAAAGGCGCGCAACACGATGACCCTGACCAAGCTGAAATCAAGAGACTGCAAAGCTGGTTGGTCAAATGCGGGATCAGAAAAGTATGGGGGAAAGAGTTAGCACCGTGTGACACGACCAAGGAGAAGATCAAGCATCTGAAGGGGATGCTGAATGATGCCGGTATGGAAGGCAAACCCTCGAATGAAAAAGCGGCGAGGATAAAAGAGCAGCGGGAGTTTGCAGCGGATCTGGCTGCCATTCAGGAACAAGCGGGGCGCTGGGGTCAGGCCGGAGAGGCCGATGGTGGGAGGCCGAAACGCAGACTAGCACGGGGTGTTCAGAACATGAAGGTTACCAAGGATCAGGACGATGACGACGATGAAGCCGGTGATGATGAGGATGAGAAGGACGAGCAAGACACCGATGTTGAGTTCGCGAAGAATGATGATGACGACGACAACGACGACGACGACGACGGTGATAATAGCGATGATT
Source organism: Lindgomyces ingoldianus (assembly GCF_010093535.1). Taxonomy (NCBI): domain Eukaryota; kingdom Fungi; phylum Ascomycota; class Dothideomycetes; order Pleosporales; family Lindgomycetaceae; genus Lindgomyces; species Lindgomyces ingoldianus. The sequence continues at coordinate 2,147,161 of NW_022985162.1, read as the reverse complement.
CAGAGTAGTGTCTTAAATTCGCAGATACATTCTGTATTGTATTATATAGATGGCCCGTTGCCTCCAGTCGGCGATCAAATGTTCCCAGTGTAGTATGAAGCATAGGGTTTGATCATGCCTGCTCCACAGTAACGTCCAGACTTTGGCCAGGACTCATGGACTCATAGCCTGAGGTTCAGCCCTCCCAAAGTCTGGGTGTGCATCCACTTGCTGGGTTGACCTCCATCCCGGCCTCCAGACACACTGCCTGAAAGTGAACTTAAAAGAAGACCCTAAAGCGTGCTTCCTCAGTAATAAAGTGTTTAGGGTATTGATTCAGGAAGCTCCGATCCTTTTCCCGGACGTCATGTGTTGGGCCACCAAGCTGAAGACGGCGACTGAAGACATAAATAACACAAGATTGTAGAACTACGGCGTATGGTTAGTTCTATTATGGGGGTATCGCTAGAGAGAAGCATACAGCGTTTCTTGAGTAGGAGCTCTCTTCGGCCTCTGATCGGGCCTCTACGAAGAGTCGCCGTAGGTTTGGTAAGTTGGAAGGCTTTGTCGCAGTATTAGAGATGAGATAGAGAGCACTTCATAATTTCTTGAATACATACCATTTTAGGAGAGGTTTCTTTGAAACTTGATGTTTTGGCGTTTAGTAGTAGATGTGCAGTAACGGACGCTCGGACTTCTCGCCAAACACGACCAGCATCTGGCCAAAGGAAAGAGCAGGCTCCACCAAATCGAGCACTCCCGTCACTTTTCACCACCAACGTCACTCTCTACAGTGCGTATCCTCCCAGCATCACTCGACCGACCCCACTTTATTGCCCTCAAGTTTTTTGTACTTTGCGCCTGCTGCCACCAGTCCCGCAATCTCAGCTCCTCCAACACAATATTTCTAGTGCATGAGGGGCCCGCTTGCGGTCGTCGCCTCTGCACCTAAAGCGTAGAGATGGCGGTTAACAGGATAAGAGGGGCCTTTGCGGTGCCACGGAAGGGAGAAACCTTTGAGTTAAGGGCCGGCTTAGTGTAAGAGCTTCCTCCATCGCTGGTAGAGACAGCATGATACTGACTGTGGCCACAGGTCCCAATATGCGTACGAACGGTTAGCAAGCGCATTTTCCAGGCTGGCTGTTATAATAATATAGAACTAAGCATATCCTAGGAAAGAAGCGATCCAGAAGACAATCATGTCCATGACCTTAGGCAAAGATGTGTCTGCTCTATTCCCGGACGTGCTGAAGAATATCGCAACGGGGGACCTAGACCAGAAGAAGCTTGTCTATCTGTATCTCATGTGGGTCCATAAAAAGCTAAGCAGAAGCCCTAAGCACTAAATATGTATTTCTAGGAACTACGCCAAATCACATCCCGACCTCTGTATCCTCGCAGTGAACACGTTCGTCCAAGATTCCGAAGATCCTAACCCTCTTATACGCGCTCTGGCAATAAGGACGATGGGATGTATTCGCGTGGACAAAATGGTGGACTACATGGAGGAGCCCCTACGGAAGACGCTGAGGGATGAATCCCCATACGTTCGGAAAACCGCAGCGTTGTGCGTCGCAAAGCTCTTCGACCTAAACCCTCAGATGTGCCTGGAAAACGGATTTCTAGAGCAACTGCAAGAGATGATCGGAGACCCCAACCCCATGGTGGTGGCGAATGCCGTCACAGCACTAGTGGAGATTAGAGAGACTGCGCCAGAAACTAAAGCCCTCGTCATTACTCCTGCAACGCTGAAGAAGATGCTTATGGCGCTCAATGAATGCACAGAGTGGGGTCGGGTTACCATATTGACTACTTTGGCAGATTATAAGGCTGCAGACGTCAAAGAAGCTGAGCACATCTGTGAAAGAGTCTCTCCACAGTTTCAGCATGTCAACCCTAGTGTTGTGTTAGCCGCCGTCAAGGTCGTTTTCCTCCATATGAAGTTCACTTCCCCCGAACTAGCCAAGTCATATTCGAAGAAGATGGCACCCCCACTAGGTATTACTCCACTCAAATGCATGATAGTTCTTCGGTTAATGTCCACAGTTACCTTAATATCATCTGCACCTGAAGTCCAGTATGTCGCTCTCCGGAACATTGATCTTCTTCTTCAGAAGCAACCGGACATCCTTAGCAAGGAGATGCGCGTTTTCTTCTGCAAATATAACGACCCACCTTACTTGAAGCTGCAGAAGCTTGAGATCATGGTACGGATAGCGAACGACAAGAACGTCGACCAACTGTTGGCAGAGTTGAAAGAGTATGCTATGGAGGTCGATATGGACTTTGTTAGGAGGGCTGTCAAAGCTATTGGCCAGGTCGCAATCAAAATTGAGAGCGCTAGCGAAAAGTGCGTCAACACTCTCTTGGATCTGATCAACACCAAAGTCAACTACGTCGTACAAGAGGCAATAGTGGTCATCAAGGACATCTTCCGGAGATATCCCGGCTACGAAGGAATAATACCTACGCTCTGCCAATGCATCGATGAGTTAGACGAACCAAATGCGAGAGGATCCCTTATTTGGATTGTGGGAGAATATGCAGAGAAAATCAGCAACGCCGGGGAGATTTTGTCCGGATTTGTGGACGGATTTGCTGAAGAGTTCACTCAGGTTTGTAAATCGGAATGCTTATCAAATTCACGACTGACGCCTGTATAGACGCAATTGCAGATCCTTACTGCCGTCGTTAAACTCTTCCTGAAGAAGCCAGACCAGTCTCAAGGACTAGTACAGAAGGTCCTCCAAGCGGCGACGGCGGAGAATGACAATCCCGATATCCGTGATCGAGCCTACGTCTATTGGCGGCTACTATCAAGTGATCCCCAAGTTGCAAGGGTGAGACTTTCATCTCCCGTTGGCAAAACATACCTGACATACTTCCCAGAACATCGTCCTCTCCGATAAGCCGCCCATCACATCAACAATCCAATCACTGCCACCTAAACTATTGGAACAGCTGCTCGCCGAACTGTCAACGCTTGCCTCCGTATATCACAAGCCTCCAGAGGCCTTCCTGGGCCAAGGCCGATTCGGCGCAGAAGCGATGCAAAAGGCAGCCATCGAGTATGTACATCTCATTCGCGTGAAGCCACATTATACTAAGCACATCTAGGGAGCAACAGCAAAATGCAAGGGAGAATCCGATCGCGGCTGCTGCTGTCGCTGCTGCTGCAAGTGGTGAAACGGCTCCACAAACCAATATGGAGAATCTCCTCGACATAGATTTCGATGGCGCAGCACCAGCCTCGTTACAGAAGCAACCCTCATCGGGAGAATCTGGGTTGGAAGGCCTTGCTGGTACACCCCAACGTGTTGCCTCACCAGCTGCAAACGCACCCGCGGCCTCAAACATGGACGACCTCCTGGGCTTGTTTGGAGACGGTGGTGGTGGAGGCGCCTCCAACGCGCCAATGAGCAACGACGATATAATGAATGGATTTGCGGGGTTGAACCTTGGTGGTGCAACGCAGCCTCCTCCTGCCAGCCAGCAGCTGAGCGGCCAAACAGGACAGAAGAGTAGCCAGGAGCTGTTGGATTTATTCTAGGACATGGGTAGGAATTGGCTCGGTGTACAGCGCAATATCAAGCGAAGAGTCTCAGGAAAGAGCATAGGGTGGCGCATGAAAGGACACAGTACGGTAACGCTGTACTGTACGAAGTGATAAGTAGATTCAAGCAGTAGAATCAACCTGAATGGCTGGCTCACTTCAGGGTATGAGTTCCACACGCAATATCGGATGGATGTGGTGCAAGGCTGCAGTCACGTGGCAATTTCGAGCTCTGCACAGCAACGAGATCGGCAAGATTAAGCGAGAACATGATGCAACCCTCGAGTTTGGCGTGCCATCACCACAACGGTTTGCTGCCTTGGCCATTCACCCTATAGAAGGCCCACGCGTGACGTGCTAAGCTTAAGTAAAGCGTGAGATCAGCCTTTCTCAAACCCCTTCGCGTCGCACAACGTCCGCCTGCCACCATGTTTATGCTCCGCAACTGTTTGTCTGCCCCTCCCCCACCCCCACCCTCCCCATAAAGAGCATGCTAAATATTTTTTGTCCCAGTCAGCAAACTAGTCTTCGGTGATAGCTCCAAGGAATCCATCGTCGAAATCTCCCAGGGCCAGCTCTATCTCGTCCGCCCACTCTCTCCCAAAGGCTATTCAGAGCTTATCTTCAAGGACGCGGCGGCGACAATCCGGCGGACGGGGCAAGAGTTCCAATACCAGCTGGTCGTGCAGAGGGCATACGAAGAGGGCGAAGAAGAGCTGCTTGCAGAGGAAGCTGGTGAAGACGGTGGCGTAGAAGCCCTCGGCGGAGAAAAGGACGAAAAGACGTTCCTTCTCGACGAGAGCTTGCAGTTCCGCACCGACATTCGTCAGACCGGCGAGAAGGTATTCGCGTGGCGAGACCTCAGTGGCGACGAGGGAGACTTGTGGGAGTTCGTTTCTGACCCCTCGGTCAAGGCAGAAACTGCTACGCTTTTCGAACGCGTCGCGCTCCAGTGTCAGTACGAGCGGAAGTTCAGAATCAGCCACGAGAACGCCACCGACGAAGACCTCGAACACCTCGCATACTTTGAGGAGCCTATTCCAGACGCGAGTCCCATTGCCAGCCCCGTCAGGTCACCGACGATAGCTCCAGCGCCCGATATTACAGAGCTATTTCCGAATACAACAAAGGAAGGCATGACGACACGCGTAGCAGGAAAGGGCAAGGTTCCCCCACAGGTGGAGGACCCGACTTCTGCCCCGCCATCTGTTGAGCAACCAGCAACATTGGGAACTTTGGCAGAGTCTATTGCGGAGCTGCATCTCTTCGACTTCCCCTCGGGCACCTTTGTCCAACAGGATGCTCAGGTTCGTGCTACCGTCACAGAGATCGGAAACTGGGAGTATTGGCTGCATATCACTGGCGCTGAGCGGGAATGGCTAGGCCAACCTATCGTCGACGACATCAACCCCGTGTTCAACTTCGAGTTCAAGTCCTTCATCTTCAACCACTATCTGGATGATGGATCTGCCTACTCATGGCTTCTTCGGTTCGAGGACCAAGAGGACCTGGAGCATTTCCAAAACGGTCTCATGCAAGCACTCTGGGAGCACCTGAACAAGACGAAGTGGGGCAAGGTCAAGGACACCGATCGGGAGTATGTGCTGGAAGCATTCCAGGATCTCACCATGGAGGATGCACCTGATTACGAAGAAGAGGACGAGGACGAGGATGAAGAGGAAGAGGATTACGAGAGTGCAGATGATGGACAGAGAAGCGAGCACTACGACGAGGACGAATCTGATGAGGATACCGAGACTCAGAACAAAGAAGGAGGTGTCAACTCCCAACTTGCTGTCGGCTACAAGCACGACAGGTCTTTTGTCGTCCGAGGGAACAAGATCGGGGTTTTCAAGCACACTCCAGACAACCAGCTGCAATTCTCGACTACCATCTCGAACGTCAAGACACCAAAGGGTAAACTGTTCAGTCCAACTAAGGTCATGCTTCATGCGGAAGATGCCAATATGATCCTTCAGAACGCCGACAATCCGAATGCTCTGTACCGGATGGACTTGGAAACTGGCAAAGTGGTTGACGAGTGGAAGGTTCACGATGATATCCCCGTTAAGATCTTCGCGCCAGAAAACGTAAGTTACGCACCGTCTCCTTCATGGCTTAAAGTTTACTAATAACATGCTAGAAATTTGCACAAATGACTAGCGAACAAACCTTCCTGGGTCTGTCAGGCAATGCCCTCTACCGCGTCGACCCTCGCTTGGCTGGAAACAAACTCGTCGATAATCAGCTCAAGCAGTATGCCACCAAGAACGCCTTCTCCGCAGCAGCCACCACCGGGAAGGGTCACATCGCCGTCGCCTCCGAGAAAGGGGACATCCGGCTCTTCGACCGCCTTGGAATCAACGCCAAAACCCTCATTCCCGCCCTCGGAGATCCCATCATCGGCATGGATGTTTCAGCAGATGGCAGATGGGTACTCGGCACGACACGAACCTACCTCCTTCTCATCGACGCTCTACAAAAAGGTGGCAAGAACGACGGTAAACTCGGCTTCGAGAAAGCCTTCGCAAAAGACGACAAGCCGCAACCGCGCCGTCTTGCCCTGACACCTAGCCACGTCGCGCAATTCCAACATGAGACCAAAGCCCCGATATCCTTCACACCGGCTCGTTTCAACATCGGTATGGATGACACAGAAACCACCATCATCACGGCTACAGGTCCGTTCATCGTGACGTGGAGCTTGAAGAAGGTGCTTGCGAATCGTAGGGATCCGTATAGTATCAAGCGGTACTCTGAGGAAGTCAAGGCAGATAATTTCAAGTTCGGGTCTGATAAGAATCTCATCGTTGCACTGCCGAATGAGGTTGATATGGTAGCTAAGCGCGCGCTGCAAAGGCCGACGCGCGAGAGTATTGCGACGCCGGTGAGGGTGGGTGCGGGAAGGAGGAGTGGGGCTAGAGGGAGCTACTTGGGGAGGAGTGATATTGTTAATAGTCCTTATTAGGGAAGGGGAGATTCGCTCGGCGTGCGTTTATGTCGAAGGCAAGTAGAGGGTTTCATGACGCTTCTACGATGGCGGGTTAGAGGTTAGGGATTATGGGCTCTATAGTGATGGATAGGGTTGGTAGGGTTGGGGTTTCTTTGGGTATTGTTCATAGGGTTTGCGTTCGACAGACACGGCTGATTGCCCCCCCCTTTTTTTTTGGAGATGATCGTGTGGTTAGTTTTCTGTCAATGGATACCAGGGGATATTGGGTACTTTTGAGCTTGGAACTTGCTGTGAATATGTCGATTGACGACTGATCCTACTAGTGATCTTACTAGAAGTGATCACACGTGTCTGTATGTGGGAGGACTTGTTTGGCCAGCGACATGCTGAGATGCGTGTAGAGCAAGGCAAGGATTCACATCCTTTGATTGCGAAGTGCTGTTTGGTCGCCTTACTTCACACCGTGGTGACACGGCAGATGGATGTTGTGGGGAGGATGTTCGAGAATGCAGTGCCGTAAATTACCCGATCACTGCCTCTCTCCTATGGTGATGCAGCACAACACAACATAGAGATATTGTGAATCGTGATTGAGAAGATAAATTGTCTTACGAGGCGCGCTGTTGCACACTAGATGCGTGCGGAGGTGTGATGTGCTATGAAGAGATACCTCTGCTCTGTCTGGCCCTACGTTACCTTGGGCTGCTTTGCCGCACAGTTGCACAAAGAACCTTAGAATGCGCGCATGCATTGCAGGATGATGTCTGGAGGATGTCGGCCATTGAGTAGGATAGGATGGGATTCTCTTTCCTGACATGTGTGTGTCATGTGCGGCTGAACAACAGACACATGGAGATTCGGGTGGACATGTCAGAAAGTGTAGAATCTGCCTATATTCACACCGATCAATGCAGGTGTGTTGCTTTCGAGACGTGGGAAGAGGAGGGGAAAGGTAGGGTAAACCTGTTTGTCTTGATGATTGCGGCAGGACCGGACCTATGGTGAGCGGTGGAAGAAAGCAGGAAGGGGTGGAATGATGAGGCATGAGAAAGAAACTGGGTTGGGCATAATTGCTGTTGGATAACCTTGATTGGCATGTGGATTTCACTATGGGATTCTTATTTTGACGGTTGGGATATTTAATTCTCGTGCGCATCTGCTAGGAAAAAAGCAGGAGTCGTGAGTGGATGGGAGTGTGGAAGAGAGTGTTGCGGTGAGAGGACAGAAGACGTTAGAGCATTGGGGGGGTGTGGTTGAAGAATGACCTCCGAAGGAGTTGATTGGTGGAGGGCTGGTAGGGCTGATGTACAACGGCACGGAATAAGCAGGCGACCTGTTCGTTCCTTCGGCGGTTTTTAAGAAGAAGCGTCTGTCCGCTGTGTGGAGTCAGGTTTTAGGGCGAGGGAGTCATGGCGAAACAACCGTCGGGTGACAACCGTGGAGCTGGGAATATTTTGGGTTTAATTGAGCTGCACTGGACGCGTAGTAGGTTTCGTCGTGATGGATGGACTGATGGATGTTGGCCTGATGATACGGGTGTGGATCAGCTCGGAAGAGTTTCCGACGAGCACGGGTGGGGGAAATCCTGGAAGGGAGACTTCAGGCCATCGTGGGATCGAAGGTTGACCCTGGCGGATATAGAGAACTCGGCCAAAAGTCTCTTCGATTACCTTTCAATGGGGATTTCATCAAGAATTTGGGGAATACGAGCTAAAACGTGGTGTAAGAACTCGCCCGTGGGACTGGAGCGCATCCAAAGCAATTAGACCAAACAAACATGATGCAGTCTTCATGCCGTGTTACGGAAGGAAGAACTCCACAGGCTAACGAAAGTGCCCTCTAGCAGCAGCATCACCATGCAGCTCCAGCAGATGCTTTTCAACTGCCCCATTGGTAATCTGTAGGTCCTCGGTTTCTAGCGCAGTCGTCCTTCGCTTGCCTTGACATCCGCCGGGTATTTTTGTTATTACAATGACGGAAGAAACCTTCAAACCGGACCTTGCTACGACAGGGGTCCCACGGCTTCTTCCAAATGGCAACGGCTGTGGATTGCCGGCCGTTCTGTCTTCTCCTAAAAGCGAGATCGCGAGCTGAAGTTGAACTGATTACCTAAATAGGATGCTTTAGACGGATGGAGTGAATAGCCGCAAGTTGGTAACACTGTCCACCGCTCTTTGCAAATCTGCTAACCACGATCATTGCTCGCCCCCGGATCATGAAGAGCCGAAGGAAGGTTTGGTTTCTTTGGCCTTGGATGTGTCTCGGCTCAAGTGCTGAAGGGCAGTCATCTGAACTCCTTGCATATATGCTGCTAGGTTGGCGCTCGGAGTGGCTCTGACCGCACCAGATTGCGACTGGACGAAGAGTTGTTCATAAGGACATGTACCGGTACATGGGCTCGGAGGACGGGAGTCTTGTCCTCATTCTGACGTGGCACTGGCGAACGAGCCCAAGGGAACGGTGAGAAAAAGAAAGAACGACAAATGACCTCTGGGAGGAAATCACGACGGCTCTAAAAGGTAGCATTGGTCGTTGGGGCTTGCGGCACGGCCGCGTGCACCCGTCCGCTTGATGAGCCTTGCATGTGCGGCGGCAGATTTTGTGCGACGAGGCCGACTTGCAGGCTCGCTTCCAAGGTTGTCCTCTAATATCACCATGCCCACTCGCCGCGGGATATGGCGATAAGCTGATGGTATATCGTAACCATCTGGGTTGCGGTGCTTGGGGGTACACTGGGGTACACCGGGCTGGATCCAGATATCTTCACCTCGGCCTGCTTCGGCAGCATGGCCACTGATGACCTCTGCAAAGGCCAATTGGAGGCACGCTGGCACACCGCTAGAAAGACGATGTACGGTAGCAAGGGGGAGGCTTCTTATTCGCTTCCAAAGCACCACACGTCGACCGCATCTGAGTCGTGTTGCTCGATGCCATCACGCAAAGGGATCCATGAATGAGATTTGCATGCGTCATTACTCCGTATCCGTACTTGAACTCAAGCAACGCAACGCGGGCTGGTCGGCGTTTCAGGTCCTGCTGCGTCTCGGCATTGGGCTCGCTGCGCGCTAGAAACAACGAAGGGTGATTTCGCGAACACGCTGCTTTTATATTTGGAGAGTGGTGCTTGGATCAAGGGAGCCGACTCGCTGTCCCTGGGCATGGCGACCCGCCAGTCTGGCTCGCCCAGCGGCTTTTGGAGCATGGCAACGTGCCTCAACCGATCCTTGACTCTCCCTGTCAAGTTGTCACCTCCCCCCCCAACCACCAGTCCCGTCCTGCAAATGACAAGTACCGGTCTAGTAGGACCACGCATCTCCTCGAGATCGCTGTGCCGTTCACCTTCCGTCCCGACCGCACGCCCGACGCACCAAGTCTGCATTCCTCTGGAAACTCACACCTAGCCAAGCCTCATCCTTTCCCCCCCCCCCACATTGCCCCCCTTCACTCCTTCAGCCCGCCAGTACGATCCCGGGCACGTGTCAATAATGGCCTAGAGGTTACGCCCTAGCAGGTCCCCGTCTGACTGGGAGAAGGTAAGTTGGGTGTTCATTAATTACGTGCTGCTGGGCCTGGGCAGGGCACCAATCAGCCAGATATAATAATAAAAACTATCCACCTACTGTCTTTCCCCTCTTGCTGTCGATCAACCCTTCCCATACCTCTTCCTCTTCGAGCAAGACTTCATCCTCATCAATATTGTTCATCATTCTTATTCTTTCCCGTGCCGTGCCGTGCCCTGCTGCTTCTACTTCTTCTTGGTCCTCCTTTCATCCCTTCTTCATCTTTCCTCCATTTGCCAATGTCCACTCATTAATAGTGACTATGGATCTCAGTTCAGATTCAAAGAAGGTGTCAATATCCGGTCCGGAACCGGCGAACAGCGATACAATATTCCCAGTTGCATCAAACGGATCAAAAGCAGCAGAGGTTTCCTCTCATCCACACAATCAGCGCGCAATGGCAACGATAGCGGATGATGACGACCGCTTGCTTGTGCGCATTGGTTACACGCCCGTAAGTAATAACTTTGAATTGTGTTCAATTGAGCATTAGTTGAGAAACGTCAGGTATTACAACGTCACTTCTCAAGATGGTCGACCGTATCATACGCCATCTCAATTCTTGGAGTGCTCGGGTCAGTTCCAGCGACTTTTGGTAGTCCGATGGCCGCTGGAGGACCTGCCACTGCAGTGTGGGCATGGTTCATTGGCAGTATCATGGCATACTGTATAGCAAGTTCAGGTAATTTGCTCTAGCGCGCTCCAGATTGCATTGCTAATTGTCTCAGTTGCTGAACTGGTATCTGCATATCCAACAGCCGGAGGAATGTATTACGTTACAAAACATGTTGTTCCTCCAGAGCATGTCGCAGCATGGGCGTGGATTATTGGGTGGTGCAATTTCTTGGGTCAGGCTGCGGGCGTTGCGAGTCTTGCCTACACAATTTCTCAGATGATCCTCGCCACAGCTGTGATGCACTCCTCTTTTGCAGAAGGAGAGCCTTCATTCGTACCGTATGAACTACTGGCGTTTTCTCTGACTTCTGGCCCTGCTAATTGGATATATCAGAACCGCTTTACAGACCGTTTTACTCGCTATCCTTATCCTATGCCTCTTCGGAAGCATATGTTCCTTTCCCACAAATTGGCTCCACCGAATTATTCTCTGGTTTGCTCCCATCAACAGTGAGTGCTGAGTGACTAACATATCTGACTTCGTGACTAACGGCTGCAAAAAGTCATTGCATCCATATGTATCTGTATCGCTCTCCTGATCCTCACTCCGAACAAACAAAGCGCTACATGGGTATTCACTACCGTCACCGATGGTTCCGGTTGGGGTAGCAAGGGTTTCTCATTCCTCCTTGGGTTCGTATTCTCATTCTTCACGTAAGAAATGGCATGCCTGACATAAGTAGCTTCCTTTCTGTAGCTTGGACGATGACGGACTATGATGGTACCACTCAGTAAGTCGGTCCATGTCTATGTATAGCTTTGCAGGGCGGCAAATCTAACGAGGTCGCACAGCATGTCAGAAGAAACCCACGATGCTGCAATTCGAGGCCCGGTTGCAATTCGAATGGCCATTCTCGTCTCTGGAGTAGTAGGCTGGATGCTAACAGTCACCTTCTGCTTTTGCATGTCAGACCCCGAGGCAATCATGGCAACTCCTACTGGACTTCCCGTGGCACAAATATTTTTCAACGCTGGTGGTAAAACTGGAGGATCGGTCATGTGGTTTTTTGTTATCCTAGTCCAGTTCTTCACCGGATGCTCTGCAATGCTGGCAAATGCTAGGATGGCTTGGGCATTCGCCCGTGATGCCGCTTTCCCTTTCTCAGAGTGAGTTGCGGACACATTTCCTTACCAGGAGCTTGGCGCTGAATGCATGCAGATTCTGGAGCAAAGTCAACTCCATCACGAACACACCGGTCAATGCCGTCTGGCTTGTCGTCATCTTCTGTAGTTGTCTCGATCTTATCGGGATCGGTAGCACGCTCACCATCATTGCAATTTTTAACATCACGGCGCCGGCGCTCGACATTAGCTACGTTGCGGTCATTATTGCACACCGCTGGTACGAGGGTAATGTCAAATTTCATCCAGGGCCATTTACAATGGGGAAATGGAGTAAACCGATCAACGCTATTGCAGTTACCTGGGTTTGCTTTATTAGCGTAGTGCTGTTCTTCCCGCCGACGAAGCCGGTTACAGCTACCAACATGAACTACGCGATTTGTGTAGCAGGCTTCATCGGATTGTTCAGCATGATGTGGTGGTATGCTGGAGCAAGGAAGTAAGTATCCCTGACCAAGATACACCCAAAATGACCTGCTAACGAACGGCCTATCCAGAACGTACAGTGGTCCACGTACAAATGACACAATCGACATGCTTCCCCCTGAAGACCCAGAAGCTATCCTGAGCGACTATGATCTCCCGTAGCGGCGAATTCTACATCTGCTACGAATCTCACTTGCAGTCGCAGAGCGGCAATGCATCGGCATCCGCCCTCGGCGGACTTTTACGAATCAGATCCTTCCACGGAGTTCAGACTTGGATGACTTACTTAAGCGGCGCAATCACGAGTTCTGGCGCAAGCCACCACGGGGCCTTTCATGCTTTTTCCTCTTTCTCGGGTAAGGTAAAGATCGGAGTGGGAGTACATAGAAAGGGATTTATCAGCGGGAAGCGCGTGCAGCGCCAATTGGGAAAATGATTGATACCTATAGAATTAGAGATACCCAGGCGGGCAAGCTGCAGATAGGTTGAGAATGCTTTTCATTTTTTTTATTTTTCCTGTCTACTGGTTCCTCAGTGCGAAATCTGCAAGCTTCAGCAGTCAAATCCTTCCGGCATGTCACGCATCACCTTGGAGATACCCACAGCTCTGCCAGCATCCTTTCAATACGGTCATGATCCCTGGTCGAAGCTCGTCCATCTCACTGATGGTTTTTGTGCGTCTCGGGCAAGAAGAAATTTCGATCACGACTACGATCCTTGTAAACGGAGTACCTTCTTCAGCGACGGATTCTTCTCGGATTACCCCGTTCCAAAGTACGACACATTGCCAGCAGCGCCCGCATGATGATAGGGTACTTTGGGACACGGCATAAACTCTATTTGACTGCGTTTCCCCACGGCGGACCAACTCGTCAGATCAGGCACATGCCCAACCCACTGGGAAATCACTCATCTATCTTCTCACCCTGTCACGGCTTTAGCTAAGTCCTACTTTGTTAGCCTCACAGACGCTGCACCTAACTATTTAACTCTCCACCCTCGATCCGCCGACGGCAGCCACCGCAGGCCACTCCAAGGTGCCGGTTCGACACCTTCTCGATCCCTCCACGACGCTTGACAATCTTGGACGTCCTCTTCTGCTCGGACACACGTCTCCCGCTCTAGCAAGCCGACGAGAGCCTTTATGCTTGCTTCTCCATGCATATGATCATCGTACCATTCAGTGTCTCCAGAATTTCGGTTTTCTCGTACTCGTACCCATCTACATGGATCCACCGGGCTCTACCGGGCAAGTCTTTGCCAGTAGCAGGCGCGTCCCTTGAAGGCTTGATGCCTCCACCCAGCGGCCCGAGCCGATGATCCGATACATCGCGCAGAATGCTTTGCTGCGTTTCACATCTCACTCTAGAAATTCTATCGCTGAAGTTACCTGGAATAGTAAGGCCTTCGATACAAGAGCTGAATGGTCAAACCTGCTCCCTCGATGGACCTTCATAAGCAAGGATACTGTTAGCTGTTATTAACCACGATAGATGAGTCTACCCCTTCGGTCCGAATTCCTACCACACCTTCTAAGGACTCCATGCATTCGGCCAATGGCATGGCATTGGTGAAGGAACCCCCCATTCACTAGGAGTGCGGGCAAACATCCTAATGGTCATCCACCATCGCTATTCTCGCTAATGCAAAGCTGTCCCGAAGCAGGACAGCGCCGAGGTTCTTCATGCCTTGGGGAAACCTTCTCAACCCCTAATCCTACCAGAGACCATGGGCTTGATACCTGCTCTAATATGACCGTGTTGCGACCCTCTCCATCGGAACCGCTCTCAATGTGCCTTGTATCATCTAGCTTGTCTACTCCATTCATTCCAACTCCCAAAATAGAAGGGATCGAATTCACCTAAACGACAGCAGTCCCAATACTTTCAATTTCAATATAAACCAGACAACTGCAATCACCAGATACCCCTACTAAACTAGACTTCTATAACCAGATGTTCTAATATTAAATCAAAAGGTTATGCCTATCAACGTATCAAAGTCACCGCTGAATGCGCGAGGCCAATGATCACCAAGAGTATCTTCTGTAAGGCTTTGAAAGAAATCGTAACGACGCGATGGAATAGATTCAAGCTAACACAAAAATTCATTCCATATTCTGCCACCATCATGATCCCATCCATTTAATGAGTAGATGCACGAGCCGCGAAAGTCACGTCGATACCTCCTACCACGAAAACCTTCTTCGAGGCCCCGTTTCTGCTTTTTGTGCTTGTGGGAGACTTCGATAGCAGCTGCCGCAGCTTGGGAAGGCGGTGGAGTGGTAGCACGATGCGCATTGTAGCCGTCGTTATCATGGTGGTTCGGACAAAGGTCTTGGTGTTCGGCCACTAAATGAGGTTTCAAGACACAATCAGACATACCGTTCACACGTTCCCTAATTGTGGTGAAAGGCTCAGCATATGAGATCTACTCTCTTGTGTTCCATAATATGTGCTGGCTTGTTGTAATCAGACTCGTCCTGCTCGGCGAGTCCGACCAGCTGCGATGAACATGGTCGAGAGAATTACTACCTCTACTGTTTGTTAGACATGTGAATGTATAGGCTGCTGACATGTTCATACACCTAGAGGGACCTTATATAGAGTGGAGATTCAGATTCTCCTAGCCTCTGAAAGAATCTAGCAGGCCTCTAACGGGAACTCTGCTGTTCCATACCATTGGCAAGATGGCCGTTGTGGCATTTAGAGTATTACAATGGCCCTTCCGCCACAGGCATATTTTGTTATGTGCAACCTACAACATAGTGGATCAGTATCTGCTATACACCACTGATTGTAGTGACGTTCAGAGCTCGAACGGAATGATGACACCTCAACGGCTTTCGTCCCTTGAAATCAAAGTTGGTGAGATCCCTCGATGACAGTTCGAACATGCCTAGCTAGTGCTCTTCCTCACTCGCAGTCAACAGCAAGAATGCGAAAGGTTCTGAGGAAGGCAAAGGGCGGGGATTCGTCGAACTTGAGGCTGGCATTGTAGCGGCGTGCATGATAATGAACGCTACTGAATATACCCTTGCATCTCTCCTTTGCTGGCCTCGATGTCGTATTCAGCTTCTCCCCGAATACTTCCTGATGCCAGCCTGGCCTCTGTATATCATTCACATATGCCCGCGAAATGATCGTAGCACCTACGAGAAGGAACTAAAAGGCACAATATGTCAACATATTTTGCTACTTACTCCCTCCCTCAAAGATTCGATATTGTTTAGCGATATCAACGCCATCATCTGAAATGTCTCGAGCCCTGCTGAAGAGATCTACGTCTGCTTCTCGAAATCATCGTATTCGAGTCGAGGTCATATCCATGCGCGACCACGATGATTAAGCTCACGTTCTATATCACCTACTCCGATAGGAGCCGGTGGAGTAATTCCAAAATGAACGAGGCACGCTCGTACCTGATGTGAAGAGATTTAATTTATTATCGTACTAGTATTCCTTCAAAGGAGAACGAAGCAATGCCAGGCATGGACAAGCTCAAGCCCGATGTCGTCTTGAGATGGCCATGGTGACAATAGCAGTTTGTGATGGATTTGACGTGGTCTCTGAATTGGGTGAAAGTCTAGGAAAATTTTGGTGTAGGGGGAGAAAAACAGCTGGGCGGACGACGCTGCAGGCTCAAAATGGTGGGAGAGGCGGTTTGGACCTGGAGAAATAACGCTGTTCCCTTTGAACTCACCGCTGCAATCTCAGTTCGGCATGGCCACCCGCCTCCAATGAAAGCGCAAAACAAGCTATTGTTGTGTCTTCTGGCTGCACTTCCATATCTGCAGGAGGAGGTCAACAATCTTTACTGTCCGATACGTAGATCACTTGTATTCTCCATCTTCCCACCTCCATCCTTCATCTCTCGATTTCAGCCTGCCGTCTAATTGCGGAGCAAACCATGGTGGTGGCACATCAAATGTCCTACTTATACTCAAAATATAACATTTCACTCTCCAAGAGCAGCAAGCCGAAACGAAATGAAGCCTAGATTAGCACCACACAGCTAGCGAAACGTCTCTCTTGATTCTGAGAACGATTCTGTTGTACCTTGACTGGGTTCTGTGAAGACTGCATTAATTCCATCCTCAAAATACCCAGGTCTTTAAGCTATTTTTAACCTAATAATTCGTCGACCTTGTTTATCAACGAGGTCGCTACTCGGCAAGTACCAGGAAATGAGTAATGCCCCTAAGCTTACCCTCTCCTGAGGACCCTTTGCCGATCAAGACACGTTCTGAGGGGTCCCGAACTCTCACACCCAACCTACGTCGCACAAAAAGAAGAAATTGATGAGCGTGGATGAAATGTCACATACCTGGTTCGGAGTTCTGACATGGTCCGGATGGACAAATTCGTGTCAGCGACCCTTCCAAGAAATAGATTCCGCTGTACGTACCCTACGAATTCGTCGAACTGAGTCTATTGACCCCTAGCCTGGGTGGTGTTTATTTTCATGCCCTTAAACAGGCAGATATTCTAGAATGCGCAATGAATACCCTCCACCTAGTCCCCCTCTGCAAGAGCTTAGCACTCGAGGCATTCAGTTTTCTTCGGCAGATCTTCCTACAACTGAAGTTACGGGATTGAGACAAAGATATCTAGTCGACCGATCCTCCCTGGTAGATGGGGAGAAAACATTGACGAGTACGTGTAGTCTAGCCGCACATAGCCCTTAGGACACGTTGGCCTCCGCTCGGCTTGCCCAACATAACTTGGTCAACAAATGTTGCCTGGCAATGCAATGAATGCGAAGTCAAACACTTGATCCTATGTGGGTGGCTTCGCGTCCTTTGGACTGGCGCAAACATTACCACGGAAGAGGGATGGCGAGGCTACATCAAGCGTAAGGGTACCTACAGATACTGAAGTCATTAAGTAGCTGGAGGTTCCTTTTGAAGGTGGATTAATTTCCGAGGACAGGTAGGTCATTGTGCTCCCGCATATTAGTGCGTGAAGTATAGCATGTCATAATGTAGAGTATAACTATGATATAATTTAGCTGTTAATCCTCCTGCTGGAATAGGGGGAGCGTCAACAATATCCAAATTCTGTTCTTAGTGGCCTCTCTGTTATGTTTCACTTTCGACGCAGGTGATGCTGCTGAGCGTGCTGAGGCGAATAGCCACATGTTCCCATATCTCTTCGAAGAGTACCCAGGAGTTGAAGATATTAATGCGCGGGCCCCAAAATTGGGAATAGACGACTCGATATCCTCACAGGACGATGGAGGCCGTTTCACTGCCAGTAAGGCAGTGATTCATGGGGATGTTTCTGGGAGCTCAAAGCCTTGCGAATGGCTTCCAGAGAGCATATGATCCAAGTCCTTCAAGCTCTCTTTACATATGGTTCATTTTGAGCGTGAATGAAACTTCAGACTCCCCTTCTCTACAACAGGTTCTAGCTATAATTAGCCTCCACTTAGGGAGACGGCAGGCCAGTCTTCGGCATGCGGCCGAGGAATTTCTCGTATGCCCACCGCTACTTCGCTTCCACCTAGAATTCGCATTAGCGACCGCAATATCGGGCGAGGAACCCTACCACCATGTGGACAGACAGTTATACAAGCTCGCATGCTTACCAAATTCCTGGCATTTCTCCGATACTGGTTATGAACGCGCCATAATACTGGGCCGTCCGAACTATTGTTGAGGTCCACTGAAGGCTAACCACCAAAGAAATATAAAACTCTCCTCTTCAGGTCCTGTTTAACATTTCCACCCTCTTCGAAGAGTTCACTAGTTCGAAAACAGAGCGCACTATTTCTGCAAGTCTCGTTCAATCCCTAGGTCTCTAAAATCTATATGAGACACCTGATGGGACTCAAAAATGGGATCATGTAACCTTGAATGTCTCTTTCGAGTCCCTTGGGGTCTAAAGTTCTCGAGGCAATTAAGCCATATGATTGGGAGGTACTAGAAGGTCGGTATAATTGCTGCAATGGTTTGGCGGGGCCGAAAGAGAAATTCGACTGAAAGACTCATGAGGTTCACACATAACGGTATGATGGTTTATGGCTGCATTGTTTGGTTGGGAAGAGGAACTTGAATGTCCTATTCACCTCACTTATTGGGTAATGGGTAAGAAGATTGCTGCATGCAAGGCCATAGGGCGGCTGGCGCGACTAACAATCGAGGACGTCCTGGAACAAGAGTAGAAAGAGATGGCAAAGGATGAAGATTTTGATACTGTCGAGGTAGATGCTATGTGGGACGCATGAATTGGCGTACATGAATGCCATCAACGTGGTCCAAGAGTGGAGATGATCATCGAGAGTGCGGGGTGATCTGTTGCGGGTAGCAGCAGGATATCGTTTCCTTCCATCGAAGGCCTGCATTGCTGACATGCGTCCCTACCTCATTTCCTCATATAGCGCTGTATGTTCCTTCTCTTGAAACTCGCCGGGATGCCTTGTTGTCCCCCTCGCTCTCACAATCGTTCCTCGAATCAAAAAACCAGATTGAACGATATCTCTTGGAATGGCACCGGCTGTAGTCTTGGGCTGAACCGATCCCACAAGTGGCCCAAAACTAGATCGCCGTTTTTGAGCAAACCTGAACTACAGAGCTGCAGACCTAATTCACCTTTCGATTTGCTTTGTGGAGAAATATAGAGGGAAATGTCAATGAATGACATTCGGGATACTCTTGATATTCTTGGTTTTCTTGTGCCTTGAAATTAGACCTCCAGCAGGAGCTCCATGGATATCTATGGCGCTCTTGACGCCCGAGCTTGCTGGGACCCACTGTGAGGCCTGATCGCGCATGCATGTTTTGTCCAGTGCCTTGCTGAAATACGGCAAATAGTCACAGGGGTCAGGGAATATGATACGACTCTACCGCTCCTGGCGCATTCTATTATTCATACTAATATGTGGTATAAGCTCGAGATTTCCGACCGTCGTTGCCGTATCCTGAATCCTGATCGTTCAAGGAGTTCTACGAATCTCCGGCAGACTTAGAAAATGGGCGAGGATGCCGGGCACACAGTATGTGGATGACCATGGCTCGAGAAGGGGTCGAAGTCGCACCACGGTTTTCTTTGGGCCACTGCAATGGTGTATCGTTGTATTTCCCACAAGTTCCTCAAGGCTCGACCATGCTCGTATCCGACACTCGCCTCTGGCCCTACCCGATATCTCAAGGGCAATGTCGGATAAGACATCGGAGAAGCAGTGCAAACCTCCACGGGCTGAAATTGCGATGTTCAAACCTTGGACGGGAAGACACGAGAATCATGTGTGTACGTTTGAGATGACATGACATTGGACACCGAGAGGATTCTCATTTCTTCTCGAAAAGGAAAAGAGGCGCATGTGCAAATAAGGTGACAGCGGTTATCTTCAACGCCGCAGGGAGCATCACCCTGGAAATGATAAGAGGATAAGGAAAGAAACGATATGACCGGAAGTCCAAATTGGTTGGATTTGGACAGGTTGGCCGACTCTGAAGAAGAGCGAGAAATATGTTGAGACACTTGGAAAGGGATTCATTTCCTCGTATTTGGGTAGGTCCCTGCCTGATTTGCAATGCAACCCTTTTCCTTTGCCCTCCACTAACAACGTAACTTAATTACGCCGTAGTGGTCATGTTCGGGAAGGGATTCGACATATCTTGAACGCGATAGGAATACCGTTGAGAATCCAAATCCTTCAAGTTTTCACTGTCTGTTCCAAGTCGCGTGCTACCAACTCTTCACACATCGCCCCCAGATCCCCGGACTGCGGTGACGCAAGCGCTTGGGCACGACACACATAGGCGCCGACGTCGTTGATAAGGAAACGAAGGTGACCATGTGGCGTAAGAAGTAATTTCGTGTTTCAGGGTCAAACGAGTTCCCCGTTTCTGGGCAGGCAGCCTTGCATCCTTTCTCAACGTCATGAACAAAACCAGAGTCTTTTCAGCCTCTATTTAGATTCGGTTTCACGAAATGCCATGTTACCCAAGTTGGCGGTTGCGAAGAAAAGGCTGGGCCAAAACTTGGTTTCCCAGCAATGCGCGCGTTGAACGAGATCGGCTACAGAGGAAGCTATTTGCATGCACAATAGCAGTATTATTCTATAAGCCTCCGCATTGGTATCATTCATTAACAGGAAGACCAATAAAACTCCCGTAGGTAATCCAAATCATTATGTCCTCGCAAGGCAGAAAGATATCGGAGACACGACACACAACCAAGGAGAAAATAGAGAATATAGCAGCGGAAATCCAGGTTAATTATCCTTGCCGATTCTTCGTGAAGCCCGAATCTATGAACATGGAAATCCACTAGACCACACACCAGTTTCCTCCATGACTTGACGTGAGCTTGGTGGCAGGAACCCTTCCATCGATAAGCCAAGCGTAAAGAATTAAATTATACAATCGAATTGCGGTGGGGACCGTGGGCCTAGAAACCGATTGGATGATTGACCCTCGACTCCTAATTGGAATGCATGATCATGATGCGAGGCCCAGATCAATCAACCGTGCACGAAACCAAGCCATCCCCATTCTAATCCACCCGAAGGGACTCGATGAACCTCTGGTTCCCCAAAAGCACACCGAACCCGGAAGGACAAGCTGCTTACAAAACGTAGGCAGCGAGACCAAAGATGGCAGCAAGACTGGCTCCAGAAGCAGCGAATCGAGAAGCTGCGCCTGTGAAAGCTGGGGGAGAAGTCGGTGCGACGCTCGTAGGGGCGGCAGTACCAGCAGGAGGCGTATAGACGGGTACGGAAGCGTTGGAGCTTGGGTAAGGAGCCGCGGAAGTGTGCACAACCGGTGGGGGAGTATACACTGGGGTGCTAGGCGCGACTGGCTTAGAGATCGTGCAAGGACAATCCGTCACGGTAAAAGTCTGAATTAATCAACATCCCATCCATCGATTTTGGGGAGAGTCAGGGAAAACGTACTGTGGCCTCAGTGATAGTGTAAGTTTTGGTGCCATGGGCAATGGTGGTTGGGCCTGGGCAGTAGGTCGTATCTATAAAATCATCAGCATTGGATATTGGGACGAAATAGAATGAGAAACTCACACTCGCTGACAATTTCAGTGGTATAGACCACAGGCTCAGTGTAGTTGTAAGAGGCAGCAGCAGAGGCCACGAGGGCAGCGGCAACGACGGAGACACGCATGATGATTGATGGGATTATTTACGTTGGTATTAAGTTGGCGGAGGGTGTTGGAGGTCGTGAGACGTAGATTAAGCGAGTGAAATCGGTGAAGACCGGTGTATTAGTCGTATAGCGAGTGTGTGGTGAGAAGGAAGAAGAAGACTTGACCTGGCAAACCACTTTATATGAACTACACCCTACCATGGCTGACCAACAAGTTCGTCGTGACCGCCACTCCAGCGCAAGGCTCCACATACAGGGGCATTTCTGGACGGTTGCATTCGATTGCAAGCCATGGGCCACCTTGGCCCTGAGCGTGGCGCTCTGTGGACGAGTGTAGGGATACGGAAAAGGGGGGAGCCTCGATAAAGTGCCAGTTATCTGGGCAGTTTATTGAAGGAAGCTCACGCTACCTATCAACGTTAGCAATGGCCGCAGAAATGAAATTGCAAACCAATATCAATGCCCAGACCCATGCCGTTTACCCCATGTAGGTTGGATGGTTCGTTGTCGGTGCTAACTCGTTATGGCGCGGCCGGTGCTGTGCACAACGACTTGTTCAAGGTGGATAGAGTGCACAAACGGTCGGGCTAGCCGATATCGGGTCACTTGCAGCAGCCTGATCACCACCGCATGAAAGGATGGATGAAGTCTTACGACATGGGAAAAGATGGGAATTAACTGAGGCTCCGCCGGAGACTTTCGCCGCGAATGTTCCGGGGCGTGGTAGTGACATCCATCGCATTCAGTGATACTGTTCTCCATGTTGGCGGCTGGGTGTTGTGCAGACTCGGCTCCCCCAAGCCCGTCAGCAGGCTTGGCGCTGGGCCGACTCGCAGCATCGACGCCATTTCTAAAAAGCGGATTTCTGCTGGGTAAGGTGCGAGGAGGGACTCGTCGAACACGCTCCAAAAATAACGCGCCTCTCCCCACGCAGCATTTCTCAGAGCTGATAGTAACGGCGTCGAATTCAGAAACTCTTCCCCGGGCAGTGGGTTGGTGCTCAGTCCGCTAACGGGGATTCGAGCGGGTTCCTGCAGACTGTTCCTGAATGACCATCCGCTATCTCGGAAAGGGAGAAGTGGGCGACTGGGCATTGCAAAACAGCAAAGCAGATGAAAAACGGGAGATTTGGAAAGCAATGCGCGAAACAGTCTGAATGGACGCCTAGAGATGCCAAAAGTGAATGTTAGGGATGAGGGGCAGCATTGACACTTGATGCAGAGGAAGACAGCCAGACCTACCACCTTTTGCTAGAGGTCACGCTCGCAACATCCCATCAACAGGGCTAACAACAAACACAAGCCCACGATATGGTAGTCGCGCCTTGCATCAGCGAGTCAAGCGCCACTGGTATTCCGCCGGTAGGGAATTTAGCGCATGCCATGCACGTGCTGAACGAGTCCGGAGATGAGGCTTCGGATGGCTTTGACGCCAGCATGAAAAACAACACGTCGCGCACACGACATGTTCCCCTCTCGAACAAAAGAAACAATAGTTGTCGCTTCAGGAGGTTGCTGTGCGCTGCAACGGCTCTCCAAGGGCTTCCACTGGAGCGAGAAGGAATAAGCCCAGCTAGCGACGAATCGCCCCACACCACCATCAGCTGCAAACTTCAACATCTTCCACCCCTAACCGAGTCTATCTCGTCGCCTCTCATATTTACCATTCGGCTCGGGACCACCAATTTAATTCCAGAGAAACATCAGACCACCCTCAGCTTCAGATGGTTGACCTCTTTCTCGTCTCCCTATTCTCCACAAAACCACAGACCAGCGCCTCCGAAGATTGTTAGTCGACTCCCAAGTACATTCCCCTTTCCTTACAGCGATCTGCTCGCACTTTATTGAAGAGCACCCACCAATGCCCCAAAAGGCGAACATGGTTCAGCCACTGGGCTCACAGCTCGCTGGTTCCGGGATTCTTAATGACTGGCCTCAGGGGGTGGTCTATTTGCTCGCACCGTCTTATTCTAAAAAGCTGCCGGATGTGGCAATTAGAAGTCTCATCGTTGCCAGATCTGACTTACCAGCAACTGAACAGCTCAGGAAAACAAAAGGCCCGTATGCCAACACCAGAATAACGCGGATTGTTACTCCTTCTCACCCTGCTAATGGTCAATATGGCCTTTTCGCTCGCCAACACCTTCCGCCGGACTCGTTCATTCTCCCATATCTAGGCTACGTTCATGACAAGACTGACACTGATGAGCAATCCGACTATGACCTATCTCTGGATCGCAACCTCGGTATCGGCGTTGATGCGTCTAAGATGGGTAATGAAGCTAGGTTTATCAACGACTACCGTGGAGTTTCGACGGGACCGAATGCTGAATTTCGCGACTTTTTCGTTGACATCGGGAACGGCAAAGGAGAAAAGAGAATTGGAGTATTTGTCCTCAGTGTAGGTAAGAGTGGGAAGAGAGTGAAAGGCATCGCAAAGGGTGAAGAGATCCTGATCAGCTACGGCAAAGGATTCTGGACCGAGCGCCAGAAGACCCAAGAGTAGTCGGGGCAGCGCATACACCCACAGCAAACCAGTAGTAAGCTCTCTGGACATGTTATTACTCCGTCCTCCGTCCTCCCGTTTGATGCGTACGATGACGTGGGGCTGGCCGTCACAAAAAAGCGGCAGAGGCACTGGTAGCAAGAACTGCATCAGAAAGATTTTCTAGGCAGCCTGAGTGAGTAGGTTTGCCATCATTATAGCCTTCTCTGTGGGCACAGACTTAGAATCCCACTATGGCCCTAAAACCTCGACGACTTCGCCGTCTGATACTCTTATTTTACCCCTAATGTGATACCGCCGGCGAGGGCTTACCATGTATTCAAGAACCGGACTGCGACAGCAGGTGACGTCGAGGGAATCGACGTTGCGTTCCAGCTTTCTAGAAGAAGAACCCTGTGACATGCATGGCTTTGCGACACCAATGAATAGGAATTTTCCTTTTACGTGGACTCTCCATCATCCATCGACTTCAACATGACGTTAACCCCTGCTTGACGTGGGACACATTTCAACATCAGAGGACAAGGGCTACACCGTATAGTTCGTGCGATCACCATGATGTCGACCTTGGGAAGCCGCCACAGTCCTGTGCCTCGGAGCCTGCCTGTTCTGCCGCGCATATAGTGGAGGACAAAGAAATATAGCAAGACTGCAGCAGCATCTACCGATGCACCACTTAATAAGGCTTAAAAACTTTTATTTTTCCGGACCTGTATGGCGGCGATAGGACATCCCACAGTGCGATAGTAACAGGCGTGGGACAAAGCCACACTCAATCCCAAAAGATGCAAATCTGAGATGAACCTTGTGAGAGTTTGAGAGCGTGAGACTGAGGTGAGGCTCGGGCACAGATGACGTCGAAAAATCCCCGAAATTCTCAAGTCGAGTCGAAACAAGTGTCAAGAACAGACAGCGTATGTTTCTGGCGGACGTCATTGGGGATCACATCTACCACATGGATGCTATACAATAAGCCTCCTATTAATGTGCGACGGCCGTCGGTCTGGTGGATAGAAGGTCCACTGAGAATGCCAACTGCCATGCCGGCAATGAATGTGCAGCAGGACGGCCAGGAAACCTGTTCCGCGGCAGAAAGGAGGGCATGCAGGTACAACTTGAGCTTGCGGCTGGCACAATCGGCGATAGTCAGGCACGGGGAATCATGGTGGTGTGTGTTTTTGATCGCGATGCTGCACCAACGTCCTGATCTGAGCACCTACAAGCTGGTGACGTGATGACCGGACCCAGTAGCCTTGGCTGTTTCGGGCTCTCCCGAAGGATGCGATCGCCAGTTGCGTCCAATCAACTCCTCAACGCCAACCCTCAGCACTGGATCGCCGGAAGCCGCGCAGAAAGGTGCCAGAAGAGGAGCAGGAGGATGAAAAGCCCCAAACAGCCGCCTCGATTCAGCCCTACCCTTCCAGAGAAGCTTTGATGCTCCTGCGCTCCTGTGCCTTCCATGATTCGAAAGGGTGTTCCCCATTCAACGTCATGGCCATTTTTGGCACACTACGAGGAACGCTCATCCTCAAGACGGCCGCAATAATAAAAGGCCTAAGATCTCTTCCAGCGCTCTTCACTGCTCCCTATTTGTCCCGGCGACTCCTGCTTCACTGCAACTGCTATTACCTACAAATCAGCTTGCGCTTTCGTGTTTGACACACCACCGGCCTGTTCTGATATCACCTTACTGCTCAGCCCACCAACCACCTGCCACCTCCAAGCGTACTACTGGCTTACTGGCCTCTGCAGCGCCTGCAGATGCACCCTTGCCTTCCAGACCTAACCTGAGCTCCAGGGAAAGCTAGACGCTTCTGTACCACCACTTTGCCTCAACACTTATCAGTATATCAACAACTCCACACCCCGCATTCCGCCAGATACTGTTCTGCCCGCTTCCCGAGGTTTTCAATTTTGCACTTTACGCTTTCAGCCCTCAGCGAAGCAGATCCACAGCCTGCTGCACCACTATGGCGCACTCACCAAGACACTCTCTGAGCGGGGTGAGCAGCCGCCCCCTCCTTATGCCAGCCTTAGATAGCATCCTCTTACTAACATCTTCTCGTCAGGGCGACTCGATGCAGAAATACATGCTTCTGTCATCTCAGCAAGAGGTCCTTCGCCGCCGCCTATCTCTCCAAATCCCAACAGCCTCGCCAATGACGGCCTCATCGCCCGAATTCCAGTCTCTCTCCTCATCACCAACTTTCTCTCGGCCTGCCTATGCCTCCTCCTGGTCAGCCGAGCCAGAGTACATCGCCACCCACCCATTGTCGGCCTACCCAATTCCAACCCAACCAGGAATGGGTCACCGAAACAGCGTTGATGAGAGCCTAACTGAAGACTCTCATCGACTCTACGAAATCAACCAGCAAATCAAAGCCACCCTCACCGAGCTGCTCAACACCGAGTCCGTCCGCTCCGACGAGAAGTACCGAGCCTGGATCCAGGGCCGCCTGATGGACGCCGAACAACAAATGCGACGCCAGCGTCGCCGCCGCTCAAGCGTGGACAGAGAAATTGCAGAGTCCATTGCCGAGCACTTCGAGCACCCCTTCCCTTGAACCACTCGCCGCTACTACTACATCATTACCCCCATGTACTATCACTTCCATCTCTCGACCCATTGTTGTCGGCAGAGAATGACATTACGGGCCTACGACATTTCGAGAAGAAAAAGCATCATTGGAGTTCAACAACTGAGTGTTCTTCTGTTGGAGGGAAACGCCGCCTTGAGTTTGCGTCTATCAATCAACAATGGATCGACCTGGATGTGACAAAATTGACTTATATCACAGGAGGACTTGTCTTTCAATTGTATCATCACCTGGGAATAGAGTGAATGTGGATATGGTATGGCGCATGGTGTTTTCATCACGGATTTGAAGCGCTCAAATCAGAAACCTGAGGAAACCTTTTCTTCTCTCATGCTACCCAATTGTATGCATACTTCAGCGGCGTGCATGCACTGGGCGGAGTAACTTGCCTGAGTGTCATCTGTCGTGTTGCCAAACTTGTAATTTTAGAATACCTAATTGAGGACTTTCACAATCACAGCCATCTTCCAAACGTCAGAACATTGGAAACTGTGACTCAACAAATTCTGGGATGAATGCTGATCGCCATTGACATGCAACGCGATGCAGAAACTTTTCGTGTCAATACCCAAGGGTTCCAGCGCCAACCATTCCCAACAATTTCTTCTGCACTGCAAGCTGGCGATCAAGCGATTGTCTCTCGATAGCGAGCCAATCCCTCGATCGCTGACCACAAGAAGAGGGGCAGAGGATAACGCCACTTCCACCCATTTTGCTAAATGCGGGGGATGTGTTGCATTCCACGGCTAGTGATACGCGTCGCTTATGAGTACCCCTCCTTCACGTACTCGATTTGGGACTTCCTGGGAGGGAAAGCATATGCGGATATCGGACCATAAAGAAAGGGGACTACGACTGAATGAGCTGGGCTGTGGTTTTGGTGTAGCTTGGGTTAATTATAGTGACTGAGATTGTTGTTGGTGATGGTGATGGAGGAGGAAGGTAGCAATTGAGGCATAACTGAACATGCTCCTCCACGAAGAAGGCGAGACCCTGAGCACGCTCGCACTTACCCAAATTACCCTTCGTCCGCACCACGGTACAGCGAACCTACCCTCAAACCAAATCAAATCACAGCATCAACATCAAACAGCCCCCTCTCTCCTTCTTCTTCTTCCCAGCCCATAGCAGAGCATGCAATTCGTCCTTCCAGTACCACAATCCACAACATCCCCACCTCCGTTCAAGCCGGAAACTCCAAGTCAAGTAACGCGTTTATCGAGCCACCCTGCACTACCACCGGTTTCCTTTTCCAATTGCATCTTCATCTCACGTTACATAACCATCACGTTGTCCGCATCATTCACTGTCACCTGTGGGCAGGCCCCGACTTATCCGCCGCATTGCGGTTCGCATCGGCCCGGAAGTAAGATTTAGCGCGCTGAATCCGGATTTCGTGTTTAATAGACCAGCCGGTTTGACTGTGAAGCAAGAGTGGCTGGTTCCAGGGTAGAGATGAAGGAAAAAGTGTGGTGACATCTGATCAGGAGAGCAGCAGAACGAAATTTCGGGCTTGGCTCGTGCATTGCGTTCAGAATTTTTGGCTCAACGAATGAGATAATGGGATTCGATAACGTCGAGAGAGAATCCCAAAAGAAAAAAAACAAAAAGACCGAAATGCAAGAGATTATTCTCATACGACATCATGTCTAACAATGGAGATAAAACGCGCTGCTTTCATGTGTTGATGTCGTACAAACGCACACCTGAAAAGTCGCACGCTCCAACTTCTCCAACTACCGACAGACGGAAACGCTGCGCCAAAACCCTTCCGGAACACCCCGGCCACTACACGCATACTACACACGCGCCAACATCCTCAACACATCTCACGATACGCTCAAGTCATCATCTCAGATCTCAAGCTCTTACCTAATCAGCCTCCGCAGCCGAGTCCATCACAAGGTATCAGAGGTCTTGTGCCTCATATCTAAACTTTAGTATTTTAGGTACCATCTATTGTACAAATGATAGGGTGCCTAAACACCGGAGCCGCCGCCGCCGCGTTCGTAAAAAGAAAAAAACCTAGACATGGAAGCATCTGAGTGACTGAGTGGGTCATGGAAGGTCATGACGCATGTCTTGTAACCTGGCAAGAGAGGTAAGATAGAAATGGGTGGATAAATGTACATGTATGTGTAACGTGAGGGAGGGTGAAGAGGCAAAAAGGGTAGAGCGCTTAGGTGCCTAGACTAAAATCTGGCCCGATTTCGTGTCGTGCCTGGACTGGAGTCCAAGAGTGAGGTACTCGCCGACAGATGGACGGAATACTCGAAGAAGACAGTTTCTAGAATGCAATGGATGGATGATACCAGGACGAACCTCGTATACCAGAGAGGCGACCGAGGGTGTTCCAGACCGAGATACAGCCGTGTCCGCGGACGTAGGGGAGATGGAAAAAGCCTTTTGTGTGGCGAGGTGAAGTTTCCTCGGGAGAGGGGACCGCGCAAGATGCATCTCCCATCTGGGTACGTGTGATTGATACTGACCGCAGGACTGGAACAGAAATTATTCCCAGAAAAAAAAAAAACCCCCCTCCGTCACAGTCGAACATGACGCAAAGCTCCTTCCTTACGCCACTTTGGCCCCGCCGCCGCACCAGCATCGTCCTTCACCTTCCGTCTCTACGTGAACGACTACCTCCATGCCTCTTCCCTTAAGAAATTGTACTGTACGCTCTCTCACGTCCTCGAGATTCGCGGCCCGGGAGGCAATGATGTGTATAACGCCCAGTACTTTTTGCTGGCGAGGTCCATGATTATGATCGTGATCCGAGTGATCATGTTGGCCATGATGGTTTGAATGGTCGTGGGGATGATGGGAATGAGGTTCACTATCACTCTGTGAATCGTGACCTCCATAGCTGTGACCATGATTATGGTGGGAATGATTGTCGTTATGATGCGAATGCCCGTGATTACATTCTTTGTGCTCTTTTGCATGCACTTCAGCATGCGCTGCTCCCTCATCTTCGAGCCAGAAGCGAGGAACAGTGTAGCCGACGACACCTCGTAAAGAACTCAACTCTTGGAGGGTATTTCGTATGCCATACTCAACGTCCGCTGGGAGAGATAGAAGTAGACGCATTCCGGAGCTCTTGACGAGTGGAATGGCGGAAAAGAATATGAGGAGCGCTATGATGCACGACGCAATAGGGTCCCAACCTGACCAACCATAGTATTTAGTTAAAAGGGTCGAGATGATGACCGCCACAGATCCAAGAGCGTCGGCGAGAATATGGAGGAAAATGCCTTGCATATTCTCATTTTCGTGTGAGTGGCCGTGGGAATGATCGTGGTCATGATCACTGTTCGTGTCAATTTCTCCCTCAATAATAGAAATATTTAGACGAAACGTACTGGTCGTGCGAGTGACCATGGTGGTGGGCATGTCCAAACGCGGTCAGACCCACAATATTCACCAAGAAGCCAAGAACACTAACGATGAGAAGCTCATTGAGACGATGCAGCTCATGACCTTCCCAGAGCCTTTCAAAGGC
This sequence comes from Lindgomyces ingoldianus, assembly GCF_010093535.1. Taxonomy (NCBI): domain Eukaryota; kingdom Fungi; phylum Ascomycota; class Dothideomycetes; order Pleosporales; family Lindgomycetaceae; genus Lindgomyces; species Lindgomyces ingoldianus. The sequence continues at coordinate 2,117,186 of NW_022985162.1, read as the reverse complement.
ATCGAAGACAATCTCCACACTCACAAGCCTAAAGGAGGATTAGTAAAACTTAAGGTTTCTAGGAGACTTGCTTACATTAGGAATACTCCGTTTGCAAAGCCAGAGAGAGTATCGACCTTTCCGTAGCCGTACGGAAAGCGAGTATTCGGGGGCCATTTGCTCATCACGGCAGCAGCCAAGCCAACTCCTAGGCCAGCACAATCAAACAGCATGTGAATACTGTCTGTGAGCAGTCCCAACGAGCCACTGACAAACCCGTAGAAGAATTGAATGAGCATGAAGCTCAGATTGAGCCTAGGATACGTTAGTAACAATGTTGCCGCGGGTAGGGAGTACTAATATTGGGCTTACACTCCAAAATACGCAATCCGACGAGAGTCCTTCTCAATCATGATGGTATGAATGATGGACCCAGGCGTACACTGTTCAATGAGTAACTCGGAGAGCTTTGAATGATTTCCATGAAGATGATGGTCATGATGTGCATGAGCGTGCTTATGACCGGAATGCGAGTGACCGTGTGAATGCGCGTGAGGCACAGGAGTTTTCGTGTCAAACGACACAGCTCCAAAAGAAAGCGCACATATCAACGGGAGGTAGAGTGTTCCCTGCCATGTGTTTGAAGATTCAAAACCCCCGAATACAATGACTAAAAGACAGCCCAGTGCAAGTCCAACCTTCTTCTGACTTCGCAGAGCTGAGGGTATTGAAAAGAAGATAAGTGCAGTTGCTGATGCAACGGAAAGAGTCGAAAATACAATTGGATCTCGCGCAATGGAAGGTGAATCGGACGAGATGATGGAAAACAGAATAGTGAAAACAGTGAGACAGACACCTGCGACAATAGTAAGCAGTGTATCTTCGGGAGAGCTCGTCAATGGAGAAGACGGCTTTGGCAAAGCTATTCGTGTCGATCCCCGACTGTTCCAGGATTCATTGCTGTCTTTAAGGCCCGTCACCAAAGACCAGCCGGCCGTAGGAAAGGGAGGAGGGATTACAAGCACGGAAGCTGTCAAGGCAAGATGACCGGAGAGGACACTTAGGCTACCCTCAGAACCAAGCATGTGGAGAATAGCCGCAAGCACGAGAATGCCGCAAGTTACCTTGCGAGTCCGGAGCGTCCTCTTCCAAGAATCCCAAATCATATGTTTGCCCGGCTTATGATCAAAACCTCCTATCCCTGCTGTCACTGCTGTCAACAAAACGAAAGCCGTTATGGCGCCGCCTAAGTGCATTGCTGCATAAAACGGAAGTAGGACACCGAAAATGGTGTTGCACATACGGCCAAGCGAGCTGAGATTCCTCAACACATCCAGTGCATTGCCCGGACTTTCAGAGCCCCCAAAAGACTTCCGTCGATCCAAGGGCTGGTCCAGTGAGCGTATCTTTGATATGATCCCAACCAGAATTAACGTCGTTGACGAAAGCGTGCACGCATAGAGGAATTGTGAGCCGCCAGGCAAAGTCCAAGGCGCTGCGCTGGGAGTATCAGATTCTTTCGTGACAGACTCCAGCAATCGCTCGTGGGCGGGTGCAAGCCCAGTGAAGTGTCTTCGAGGTTGGGGGACAACAGTACGGTATGCGAGCGACGCAAAGAGGAACGGGAGGGGTATGAGGAGCGCAGTGAGCGCTTCGGGCAGCTCGAGCCAGGACCTATTTACTTGTAAGATGGTGTTCTTCACCCTCCAATCGACCAGATACGTACGTCGAAGGTGGTGGGGCAGGAGTCTCATGTATTGGAGAGAAGCCAAAGTTCCCCGCGGCGTTACTCTTCCGAGTAGGAGGTCGGCCCAGGTCGGACTCCCCTCGAGGCCTGCCCCGAGGCCTGCCCCCCATGAGTGGCTTCAGTGAGAAGCCGCTGTCAGTCGATCTAGAGTGGTCGTGGCTATGTTCGCGGCTATCGGCGTAGGGTGAAGGTTCGGGGGCGCGCAATTGGCCATTCAGCTCTGAGCGGTGGTGATGGTGACCAGCGCTGGATTGTGTTGATTCCTTCTTTCCCGATGATACGCCGTTGACTTGACCGGCCCAGGACGGGGGACGGTCTGACAGGTAGTGCGATTGAGAGTGTCCATGACCATGCGTATGCGCAGACGTGTTCAGAGGGAGCGCATATGTCGAAGCCATGTGAACATAGGGAGGTTGTTCCTCAAAGGATTCAGCGCGCCCAACGAGTATTTGCCGTACCTCTGGGGCAGGCCTGCACCCGGTTCCAGAGCGGTCGGCTCTGATGTATTCACGCGAGGATATGCTGGTGAATAGCGTGCGTGGCTTGAGTGAAAGGCGAAACAGAATTGTTGCGATGTTTCCAGATGCGGTTTCAGGGGTCCCAAGTCGCTGAAATCCGTTCTGTGGCGTTCATCTCCGCAGATTGTGGCTTGGCGTGGCTTGTGACTTGGATGTAATCCGTAGGCCTTGGAATTCTCCTCCTTGGGAAGGGCTTACTACTTCTTGCGCCCAACAGCCATGTTCGGCGACAACTTCAATCGGTGGTTCGAGTTGGTCTTGTTCCTGGCTGTGCTCGTTTCCTCCATCTTCACAATATGCCTCCTGACCTTGCCCTCACAATACGACCCTTTCAGGGACAAGGTCCTCCAGGATCCTGAAGAAGAAAAAGAAGAGAAAGAAGAGAAACAGAAAAGCAAAGACAAAGACCAGCCAGGGTGGTTTAGGCCCGGCAGGACCGTCCAGGTGGTTGTCCTTGGAGACATCGGCCGGTCTCCACGTATGCAATATCACGCAGTTAGCATCGCAAAGCATGGAGGTCGGGTATATCTGATTGGATATAGAGGTCTGTTTGATCTTTTTACAGACTGCTCCTCTCATGTGCTGACTTTTCTTCCTAGAATCAGAAGTTCATCCAGATATCTTGTCAAGCCCACGCATCAAGATCATATCACTTACTCCGGCCCCGACATTCCTTCGCTCCAGCAGCAAGCTACTCTTCCCTATTCTGGCACCACTCAAAGCTCTCTGGCAAGCCCGCAGCCTTTACCGCGCTTTAGGATATCGAACTGAGCCAGCCAGATGGATGCTTGTTCAGAATCCGCCGTCTATTCCAACGCTGACTATTGCAGCTTTTGTGTGCTTCTTCCGTAACACAGATCTTATAATCGACTGGCACAACTTTGGTTATTCTATCCTTGCCTTGAAACTTGGGCCACTTCATCCGCTGGTTATGGTCTCTGCCTTGTATGAAAACATCTTTGCCCGCCTTGCATCCCACCATTTCACTGTGACGGATGCTATGACGCGTGTCTTGAAGAGCAAGTACGGAATTACAGCCCATACCTTGCACGATCGGCCGGCCGCCATATTCCGTCCAATTAATAGCCAAGAGAGGGCGAAGTTTCTAGCTCGTCTTCCAGAGACAGCTCAGTACGCGCAAGATCTCTCACCAACGGCCAAAGCCCCATGGAAATTACTTGTCAGCGCAACCTCTTGGACGGCCGACGAAGACTTTTCCGTCCTACTAGATGCACTTAGTGCGTACTCAGCACACGCTGCCTCGAAGACACAGCTTCCCAAACTCCTCGCGATCATTACTGGCAAAGGTCCCTTGAAAGAGCACTATCTCTCTAAAGTTCAAGAGATGAATCAGGAAAAGAAACTGCTCAATGTTGTCATACAAACTGCGTGGCTCACGCCCGAAGACTATGCTACTCTGCTTGGGGCAGCGGATCTTGGCGTTTCCCTACATACTTCGTCTTCGGGCGTGGATTTACCAATGAAAGTCGTGGATATGTTTGGCGCTGGTCTGCCTGTGGTAGGGTGGAGCAAATTTGAGGCGTGGCCGGAACTGGTCAAAGAAGACATAAATGGGAAAGGTTTTGGTAATTCGGAAGAGCTTTTACGGCTGCTTGTGGATGTGTTCGAAAACAAAAATGGGCTACTATCAACGTTGAAATTGGGTGCTTTGAAGGAAAGCGAGCATCGATGGGATGATGAGTGGGATCAAGTGGGTGGAAAATTGTTCAAGTTTGTTAGCTAAGCCATTACATAGAAATAACTAGTTAAGATATTCTCACTTGACCTAGCACACAGTGATTGAAAGGTATCATTCTTATTTGGGTGAACTGCCTGAATAATAAGGTTGCAAGTCAATGACTCGAGCGGGGTAGTTACAAATTGGAAGCGAACTTTCACCATCACGACTTCAAACATAATCTTCTCAACCAATGAAGTTCGGGTTCCCACTTGAACATGCAAGGAAAACGTCCAAAACAAAATGTCAGACGTGACAGAGCTCAGGTGCTGGCCGTCGGGTCCATTCGCGATTAGCTGGTCTCCAGATGGAATCATTGCGTTATCATCTGACGAGGCCATCGAACTTCTGGTATGTATTGTGGTCTCAAAGTGCTATTATTGGGGTCTAATGCTTTGTAGTTCCCGGTTATTGAAGCCCCTGGTGAGCTGGAGCCGGACCTTATACAGTGGCGTCATATCCCTATTCAGGTATCCTGGTTCACCAAAGATGAGCTCCCAGTCAAAGACCCAGCACCACTTCAAACATTCTCCATCGGCGAGGAGATATCACAAAGTCTTCCACTTAGGATTTCGTGGTCCCCACCTGGGCTTGCAAAGCACAGAAGATGCGCGCTGGCTGTGCTTACCTCCAATCTCATCCTGTCTATCTGGGCTTCGCATTCGAAACCTCAAGAACTTGCTGGATGGGATCGGCAATTAATCATTAACGATGCTTTGGAGAAATACTTTCTGGACCTTCCACAAGAAGGAAGAGGCCTGATCATGTCCGAAATTGAGGAAAAGGCACGATTGCGAAAACGAATACGCGCCTACTCTTGGGCGCCATGCATGGACAGCGCGAGCTCAACAGGCCAAGTTGGTACCCAGCTTTCCTGGGGACATTACATGATTGCTGTCTCCAATGATGATAATGATATTATCCTTGTTTCCATTCGCTCACCTACATCAACCTTTGGACAAAAGGAGGAGTGGAAGGCTGAGGTCTTCGGCCACTTTCCCCTCCTGTGTAGCCCTCAGAGCATCATCCCTGATCCAGGGATCTTTGACGAATATCTCCTCGAGCAGCGGCACATTTGCCATCTATCATGGAGCCCCTGGGTTGCGCACGAAGATGGACTACACTCCGTTCTTGCATACGCTACAAATACTGATGTTCGCGCAAGAGTCATATCCTATACCCAAAACGGGACCAGCGTAGGCCAAGACGTCGTATATCCTGAAATCGAACTACGATACTCAGGCCCACTAGAATTCTCGCCCAAGATTGGAGCGGGCGATACATTAATGCTCTCTGTCTTCACTGCTTCAGAACTTATCTGTTTAACTATTTCTGCAGAGGACGGATCGATTCTAAGTCGCGCAACTCATGACCTGGACGGTCGATGGGACTCGATTTCAGGTAATTAGCTCACCAATCTCTCGATACGTTTCACGCTAAATCACTCAGGTGTCACATTCGATGTCCGGCCGCCCAACTCAAGCATAGTCCACTTCTCTTCCATCATAGGCACAACCCGTTATCCCACCGCTGCTGTAGAGGTCTCCCCTGCGGGACTCTCCGCCACATCGGAACCATATTGGCGTACTCAAATCCACGAAAACCAGGTGTATTTCAGCGCCAACCATGATCTCGGGGGGAACGCGAACGCGAAGACATGGGGTCTTTCGTCATCACCGCTTGGAGACTTCGTCGCCTGCTGCTTTACTCTGCATCCGACCGATATGATTGAGTATATCACTCCTTCCGAACGACGTTCTACAATCGCAGTCAGTAACATGAGCGGCAACGGTAGCGAACTTAGCTTTCCAGCCCGGAATATTAGTGCAGAGGCGGTGCTCTTTACTATCAAGAAATGGTGGGAGAACAACGTTGAAAACGAGGAAGAAGTCGAGGAGGCAAAAACAGCTATACTCGAAAAGTTACTTCAAATGCACTCCCCAAGACGAACTACTCTCCAAAACTCAACCAGCAAAGCCGTAATACCAGTTCCAGGTCTAACAGCCACAGAAGCAGCCCTCCTCACTCAATTCAAACAACGAGCCTTCCTCAACACAAACACCATAAAAGACCGCTACCAAATCCTCATCTCCACTGCCTATCCCTCCTCCTCATCCACCTCCACCATGACCACCTCCACCATGACCACCTCCACCATGCCCACCTCCATCTCTATCGCGAAAACAATGATAGCCCACCGCCTCGCCAAAGAACTCCAACGCCTTCCCCCAGCAATCTCCCAAACCAGCGACTTCAGCACACAGATACTCACCAGCAGCCAACATGTCATCCAACTCGTTCTCACTCTCAGCAGCGTCGACACCGCCTTCCCACCTTCAACCTCCACCCCACCAATTGAAAGATGCGACTTTTGCGACGCCGATCTCCGGATGGAAGATCTCGAATCCGCGCAATGTGCGAATGGCCATCAGTTCGTGAGATGCGGGCTCACATTCCTGGCGATCCAGGCACCAGGGATTTCGAAATATTGTGGGATTTGCAGTCAGCCGTATTTCAGTGATGAGTTTGTGTGGGAGCAGGAAATTGCGAGTGCGGCGTCGACGCCAGTGTCAGGCCGTGTACGGCTGGAGATGAATGATATGGAAGTTGAGATGGAGATGGAGCAAGGCGCAGAGACGCTCGCGGAGATACGTGAAGGAGATCTACGAGGGAATGGAGGGGCAAATAAACAAAAGGGGAGTATTCTACCGTCTATGACTCTGGCAAGGCTATTGTTCTGGGCGTGTGATGCGTGCATATACTGTGGGGGCAAGTTCGTTGGATGATGGACCGATGTCTGTAGTATAGAGGATTAAGGGACCAAAAGGGATCCTTTTGTCGCTACAGAGAATTACAGCAAGCAGTTAGATGGCTTAATTCAATTTGGATGAAGTCCCTTGTTATACGTTGACGCATTATATATATTGACGACTTGTGTATATGTTCCAAGCCTAGAATGCCCTCATCTAGAATGGCTTTATCTAACCTCGTACATTTGCACTTTTGACATGGGAGCCTTTCCTTCGCCGATACCATCCACATCCAGCCTACCCCTTGACGATATCTTACATACCCAAATGCTTAGGTAGAGTACTTAAGAACCTTCATAGATCTGGAAAAGGTTCACTATCAATCTTTCTAATTCTCCTGTCCTCCCCTGTACCCAAGGCTAATAACCGTTTATTCCGGCCAACACAGAACTGTCTAGAACTATGGACCCACGGAGATGGGTAGAGGCAGGCATGGAAAGGCATAGTAAGTGACGTCAAAAAATCCACATACCTTTCAAGCTGGAGCTTTTCCCTGTGCCTTGGGCATTTTCTTATCCACGCCTAACTTATCCAGTTCGGAAGTCTTGTGATAATGTGGTGCCACTTCGACCAACCATTCAGGCTCCAGTGGCATATTGCTCCTCATATACTCCTTGCTCGTCAAAACCAGTTCATAGAAGATGACCCACTTAGGCCGAGATTCCATGAGCGTGGAGCTGGGATGCAAGTACACTGTCATTCCATTCTTGACTGTGCGGTACGAATCTCCTCCTCGTTGGAGACGCGCTGCATTGGGGAAGAAGCCTGCAGTAATAGCCTTGCGAATAGCAATATGATCTGAAATACCGCACGTCGACACGGCGACCTCGACGCGATCGCAGAGTTTCTGGAGTTGGTCGCGGACATCACGTGCGCGTGTGAGACTTCGTTGCTGGAGGAAATTTTCTTTTGACCAGATGGGACTATAGTCTGCATCCACCCACTGATTCCAGATGTTGAGGTAGGTGAGATGATCACCGCCTTCTTTGTTTGTAAATCGTGCGCGGGCAGAATCGGCATAAAGTTTCTTGTCTTTAGGCCGGAAGAAGAGAGCTGCGGATTCAGAGAGCATGGCGACGATGGAGAGGACTTCTTCGACGCAGCCAAATTTGTCTGCGGCGAGGATGGCTTTAGCGAGCATTGGGTCTGTTGGAAATTCCGCCATCTGACGACCGATTTTGGTGAGCTCGCCTTTGTCGTTTAGAGCTCCTAGGGCGTAGAGGTTCTCAAGAGCACGAATAAGAGTGTCTGCGGGCGGAGCGTCCATGAAGTCAAAGTTGATCAGGTCATTAATGCCGAGGGATTTAAGCATGAGGACAACAGAGTTTAGGTTGGTACGTTGGATCTCAGGTGTCGTACTCTCTTCCAGCTCATTGTAGAACGCCCATTTAGTGTAAAGCCTGAAACATTTGCCAGGACCGACGCGTCCAGCACGACCAGCTCGTTGATTCGCAGAGGCTCGAGAGCAAGGAGTCACGACCAACGACTCCATCCCGGTGCGAGCATTGAAAACATTCTCTTTGACAAGGCCAGGATCTATCACATAGACAATACCATCAATTGTCAATGATGTTTCTGCAATGTTTGTCGCAAGAACAACTTTTCTCGCCTTGGGAGGTGTCGGTTCAAATATCTTAGCCTGTAAATCTGTGGGAAGATTTGCATAGATCGGGCAAATGATCAACTCAGGAGCCCTAGATCCTAATTTACGCGCAGTGTCTTCAAGATTCTGTTGTGCTGCCTCAATTTCGTCTTGACCAGTTAGGAAAACTAGGATATCGCCCGAAGGTTGGGAAAGATGGATTTGGAAGATGGTGGTGACTGCTGCAGCAAGATAGTTGGCTTCGGGCTGAGGCGTGTAGTGAATGTCTACAGGGTAGCGTCGACCAGGGATGTTGAAGATTGGAGCATCGTCGAAATACCTGCTGAACTTTTGAGCATCCATGGTAGCAGAAGATATCAAAAGCTTCAGGTCAGGTCTATATCTCGCAATATCTTTGACTAGCCCGAAGAGAATATCCGTATGGAGAGTTCTCTCATGAGCTTCGTCGATCATGAGCGCTGAGTAGCCCCCGAGATCCGGCTCGGTGAGGAATTCTCGGAGAAGCATGCCATCCGTCATGTACTTCAAAATAGTCTTGTCGCTAGTCTTGTCCTCGAAGCGGATAGCATATCCAACTTCTTGTCCTAGTCTGACTCCCATTTCCTCAGCCACACGAGCTGCCACACTCATAGCAGCGACACGACGGGGTTGGGTGCAGCCCACTTTCAAACCCCCCTTGGTATATCCTGCTTCATGGAGATATTGAGGCAGCTGTGTGGTCTTGCCACTCCCGGTTTCGCCAACCACAATAAGGACTTGATGTTCTGCGACAGCAGCTAGGATCTGTTCTCGGAATGTGAACATGGGCAGACTCTTCCTTGTCTCATCGATAGTCTGCGCCTTCTTCTCGGCTGCATCTAGCATTTTCTGAAGCATCAGCTTTTCTGGATCGAGGCGGCTTGCTGCGTCGGCGATCCATTGTATGCCTTGGGTCTCGTCGAAGACGAATTCATAGTCATCTTCCTTTACTGCAGGGCGCTTTATTTGAGATCTTGCCTTCGCCGTCTGCTCATTCTCCCACTGGTCGATCTCGGTGACATATTTCTCTTCTTTGTGTCGTTTGTTCAGCACCTCTGCCTTGTTGCTATAGTCGGCGTCAGGGACAAGGTACCCATCGAGGTGATCATCGATGGCAAGCCGTTCCTCGGCAAGGCGGAGGGTTTCGCGATTCCGGGCGAACTCCTGGAGCTCGCGCTTGCTGAGCTTCGGGTTGGTGCGCTCCTCGTCTGCTTCCTCGGCAACCTGCTTTCGGAGAAGCGCAAGCTGTTCAGCTTCACGTTTCGCGAGGTAGTCTTGTCGAGAGCGCAGACGCAAATCGGTGAGCTCCTCAGGATTACGGCCCTGGGGCGGCATGTTGGCTGGTGTTGCGGGGAAGAATGCGGCACCGCCGCCGGCGGGGATATTGAACGAGGCTGTAGCTGGATGTTTAGTCGGACAGTTTAGCACAGGAGAAATTGAACAGGATCACAGCTTTGCGTACTCAAGGGGAAACAACCTGGGCGGTTGCAGTAATCGTGTTGGTTAAGTGAAGTTGTCGCGGAGCTTGTGCAGGTTGAAAGCTACGGCGGAAGACGGCGAAACCGTTTTTCCGATCACGGCAGGACTAAGCCATCTCGCTCTGCTGTCCATTTCATTCCAATGTCACCCACACACTTCACAGCTCCTCTCCAGTATTCAAGATGTGTCTGTTTGCGATAATGAAAATCCCATTGAACTCTAAAGAACTGCTAGTATCCCGTTGTTACAAGCAAAACCCGCTACATTGCCCAAGAATGCTGTGAAGCGGAGAGACGAGATATTTAAATGACGCTGCCCTGGCGGAGGGGAGAGCAAGCCTGCGCGCGCTCAAGATGTTATAGTCGCTGGAGCAATCGTCCTCAAAGATATCGATATACCGTCCACAGACTTCGTACTCCCAGCATTCCATTTGACCCTAGACACTGTCAGTCCTCCATCATCCAACAAAATTGAACGGAAACCTACAGGTATATGTCAGATTCGTTGGTTGGAGTCGCGTAGAACTTCATTTCCACAGTTTCTTCATCGTTTTTGTGGAAGGCCCATCCCCCATACAATCCAAAGTTGGAGATGGCGGAGTTACTCGGCAGTGTCTCATTACTAAAGGTGAAGCCTACAGCCTCGAAGGCGTCTGAGCTCAGGTCTATATACATTGTTGGCTGGGACACCCAGTTCATCGCACGGTCGGGTGTGGCCACGAACTCCGCGCTGTCCTCGGTCTTGGTCACTAGAGATGTTAGCAAGAATTCCAGAACTGAGAATGGGCAGACCTACGAGAAATGTTTGCCGACTCAGATACGAATGATGGAGCACGAGGGCCAACGTAGGCTTGACCTTCACAATATGTGAGTGTCTTATCTTTTGGACGCCCTGAGCTGACTAACCATCTCCATAGAAAAGTTTCAGGCCTGGGGTCAGACCAGTTCCATAAGCATACAGGCTGAAGTTGGAGTTCTGAGATACAGCCTCACCAACGCACGTCAGGATCACTACGACTAAAGAAGCTTTGAAAATCATACTGAACAATACGAGGTTGGAAAGAGTGACTTGAAGACAGAAGGCGTTTAGGTGCATTCGCAAACTTGGAACATTGCGTTTCAGAGGGGGGACTGCTTTGATATACATCAAATGTTCATCGATTGTACATCAATTTCCGTATCAACCGAGGAGGAGGAGATGCGTCGACAAACCAGCGAAGGACCACATTCGCAGCTGACGAGTCGCACTGCACTAATCCATCCTAACGACAGGGCCAACTGGCCCAGAACTGATACTCGAATAGGTCATCGGACCCCTCTCTCATCCTCAGTGGTCAAGACTGCAAGGCTTATGCGTTGCCAAACTTCTTTTTAGATCTTCACATCAGCTACGGATGAGCCGGCAACGCAAGCTATCGGTCTTAGCCACTGAATAGGAAATAATGTATGCCCGGACTATCCTCCCTTGATAATATTCTCCCAGCTTTAGCCCCCTCTCTGACATGGACCGCCGAGCGGTCCTTAACAAGGGAGATTATCCTTGTCAGGAATTTAACTAGTAACAGATGCCCCATTTTCTGGTAGAGAGGAGCCTTGAGAAAATGGTACTCAGAAAACAAGCTGCCAGTGCATATAATGGTAGCGTTTCGTTCCTGCATTAGGGACTCAGAAGGCTTACGACGCGCCTAAGCTTCTTGCTCCACAAGAGCCGCCATCACGAGGCTTATTTCCTGGCGACGCAATTATTTCGTTAGGTCTCCCCTGGCTGACTACGTCCAAAAGGTAGCAAGAACGGCAGCCCTGTCCTCATCAGTATATTATGCTCCGTAACCTTACCAGAAAGCTGGATCCGTTCGGAGGATTCACGACTCGATTGGCGACCGAAGGTCGGCGCCAAGGCCTCAACACGCGGCCTCCACATCCTTGTTTCAACCTCCCACGTCCTGGCTTCACTTGCATCTCAATTTCCCCAATTCTCGGCTTCGCATGAAACTTGCAACAATATCAAGGTTCTCCTAGACCTTTGGTGATCCTCAATCGGCCCTATCCAGGACAAGCACTCTCGGCACCGTACCCGCATCTCTCCGCCACCAGGAGGTACAGGACCTGGTTATCACATATGGCCATCAGGGTAGAGCTAGAACACCCCACAATATCTCATTGTGATCGTTGCTCTGAATCTACTCTTCTCCAGGTTTTATTTTACGGATCTTCGATAGTGTCGTAGGAGAACATACTCCACTCCACAACCACGAATCTTGCTGACCACATAGGAATGCATCTTTCACTGACGACGTCGTCAGCTAATGTGAAGACAGGGTCATTCAGAAGACTGTCGTTCAAGGCCTCCCAACTAGCAACAAGCATAAACAGATAAGATCCTGCAAGATTTCCTTTTTGGGCTACCTCACACATACTCCGTGTGCAGTTTGATGTTTTCGTTTATTCTCCTCCGTTCTTGCATTGCATGATTGTCGATGTTCTATAAACAATATCCTAGCTCCCGCGTGCATCACACACTTTCTGTACCCTGCACTACGTTCTAACTAGAATCGGTTGAAGGATCCGCACGGAAGGGAGCCGCAATGATTCGTTCAGCGCCATCAATACGCCTCAAGTCATGGTGAAAGGCCATGCACCTTGTAGGAAATCACTAACTATGTAACCTCGTTGCAGCTATTCGGGACCGGAAACTGTTGGAGAGTCTACTACGTATGCATCACTTCCTTTTTTTGAACACCATTTAGGCTCTAGGCGCGTCTCACTGAGGTTCATCACATTGAATTGTTACAGTAGTCCCTTGTAGCCCATTTCTCCGGGCTCCCATCGGTCTTTACACATTCCTGGCCGTGTGATGGACCATTGAGGCGATATGTGGCACACTACCTACGCATGCAGCTGTCGGTCCGGTGACAAGTAGAACAACGATACGCGGCGCACAGTGTGATGCTCGGTTCTCTATCACGTACATTCGTACATCCTCCACACTCCGAGTCAAAATCGGCGACCTGGCCCTTCTACATATATCTTCAATTGTTGCTTCGTGAGACCTTCTTCCCCCACGTTCGCTTCTTCTTCTCTCCTTTGAAGGCGACTTTCGTTTATCGTTATATCGGTTATCATTCTTAAGCTTGGGCTATCATTACCAACGTCACCATGACTTTCATCCGTGCATTCTTTTTATTGTTGACAGCAGTTGCTGCTGTTCCTGCCCCTCAGGCCGAATCATCGAGCCCAGTTTCAACAGCCGCCGGAACTGCTACAATCTCTTCAGCGTCTTCGACTGCTACATCCGTCTGCTCCGGAAACACTGCCAGTGATCGTAGCGTTTGGTGCAACTACAGCATTGACACCGACTATTATACTGGTGGCCCAGATACTGGTGTGACAGTTGAGGTCCGAATTTCCAAGATGTCCTTTGAGGAAATACTGACAACTCCAGTACTGGCTCGAAGTAACTAATGTCACACTTGCTCCAGATGGCGTCGAGCGCATTGTCCTTGCCGTTAATGGGACTGTGCCCGGGCCCACACTCGAAGCGAATTGGGTAAGAAACCCTTCTTCAATAGATAGTTTGGGGAATTCCCCTAAGAACACACAGGGAGACACGTTGGTCATTCACGTCCAAAATAGCCTCACTAATAATGGATCCGGCATTCATTGGCACGGCATCCGTCAAATGGGGACGAATCAATATGACGGTGTACCAAGCATCACGCAATGCCCAATAGCAGTAGGTTTATTACCTTTTTGAATAAACCAACCAGTGATCTAACATATCTTGCAGCCTGGCGACTCTTTGACATATACGTGGAAAGCCACCCAGTATGGAACGAGCTGGTAAGGCCTATATATGTTATATACGGACTTAATGCTAAGTGCCTAGGTATCATTCCCACTACTCCCTCCAAGCATGGGAGGGAGCTTTCGGTAAGCTATCTACTCCCTACTATAACAGCGATGTCCTAACGTATGTCAGGGCCGATCATCATTCATGGACCAGCCACCGCCAACTACGACGAAGAAATTGGCACAGTCTTCTTGAACGACTGGAGCCACAGCACCGTAGACGCTCTCTACACCTATGCTCAGACTTCCGGCCCTCCACTTATGGATACTGGCTTAATTAATGGCATGAACGTGTATGGCGACGGAGGCTCCCGATACGCAGCGAATATTGAATCCGGAAAGAAATATCTGATTCGGCTCGTTAACGGGGCTATTGACACTCATTTCAAGTTCTCCATTGATAACCATAACCTCACGGTCATTTCAAGCGATTTCGTTCCAGTCACTCCTTTCAGCATTGATGTTTTGGATATCACTATGGGTAGGTCGAACCTCATCTGGAACATCTTGTACGCTTAACTAACCTTTTGTGAAGGTCAACGGTACGACATTATCATAGAAGCAAACCAAGATACCGCCGACTACTGGATGCGCGCCATTCCCCAGCTTTCTTGCAGCAATAACGATTCCCCCGATAATATTCGAGGCATCATCCGCTATGATAGCAGTAGCACTTCTGACCCCACAAGTTCAGCATGGGCCCAAGATGATGACTGCGTCGATGTTGCCTTGTCAAGCCTAGTTCCTCATCTTTCACAAGCAGTCGTTGATCCAACAGGAGATGATCTAACGGTAACTGTCACCACGAACGAGGAGAATCTGTTCAGGTGGCAGATCGCCCTTGAAAGCATGCAGGCACGATGGGGAGACCCTACACTGATGCAGGTCTATGATGGTAATACGAGTTTTGAGGATGCGGAGTGTGTGTATAACCTTGCGGAAGCGGACCAGTGGGTTTACTGGGTCATTGAGACGGCCATTCCAGTTCCACATCCCATTCATTTGCACGGTAAATCCCTCCTATCTTCACCTCCACTTTTTGATTTCTCACATCTGCCGAACCATCATGTTCGGCATGCATGGAACCAGCATTATCACGCCAATTGCTGCATCCACCCTTGTCATTTACAAAGCCCTGGCTAATAATAAGCTGCAGGCCACGACTTCTTCATCCTAGCGGCTGCAGAAAGCGCAAGCTACGACTCCTCCGTGACCCTCAACCTCGACAATCCCCCGCGTCGTGATGTTGCAAATCTCCCAGCTTCGGGGTACTTAGTCCTTGCTTTCAAAACCGATAACCCAGGAGTTTGGTACGTACCCCATCTTCGCCGATCAATGCCCCTCTTGAAGCACCTCATCTTATTATCTTGGAATTCTTTCTGACTTTGAACAAGGCTCATGCATTGTCATATCGGATGGCACACATCCGAAGGTCTCGCGCTACAGTTTGTGGAGAGAGCGAGTGAGATCCCAGCGTTGGTAAAGTATGATGTTGCAAATGCGACCTGTGCAGCTTGGGATACTTGGGTTAGCCAGTCAGGCATTGTAGAGGAGGATTCTGGTGTTTGATTTCTCATTCTGGGTTTAAAACGAATCAAAGGACAAGTTTAAATAAACTGAGGCGTCTGAAGGAGGCTAGGCACGCAAAAGCCAGGTAAACGTAAGGGTTTACAGTTTCGCAAATGCGCAGCTATGAAGTTCTGAGGACGTGTTGCTTTCTGTTGTATGTAAAATATCATTACTGTTCGGAAACGAGCAAAGAATCATCATAGTGATGCTTCGTAATCTTGTCGTCATTGTTTCTATGGGCGGTAACAGAACGCTTGCCTCAATTCCTTAGCCATCAACCACCTCAACTCCTATCCAATAATCCAGAGACCAAACACCAGTGCAAAAATTCACCAACCCCCTAATGACTAATATACTGAAACACAGCACTAACTTCCTTACAGCCCTCTTCCGTCTCCTGTCTGAGTAACAAGTCCTGAATATTACCCAATGGGCCCTTTACCCCATCATTAACAAAATGGTTCCAGGTACTGGTATCCCCGTACAGCATAGCTGGGGCTTTAAGCACCTGCCTCCCGTCTTCTTTCCTACATCTCTTGCACTTAAACGTGTCATGCGTGTCACTCGTAGTGTTATCTCTATACTGAAATAGCTCACGTAGTGAATCGAGGCTAAAGTGGCGTTCGACATCCTCCGCAGAGTCGACGACACATGATGAGAGAGATTGTTTATGAGATTGGCGTTGGAAGATCTTCTCTTCAATTGTTCCGGTTGCTATGAAGCGGTATACGAAACAGTCTTTTTTCTGCCCGTCACGCCATACCCGAGCAAGTGCTTGTTGGTCGGCGGCGGGATTCCAGTCTGGGTCGAAAAGCACAAGGCGATTGGCACCGATCAGATTGAGACCACATCCGCCAGCTTTTGATGAGAGCAAGAAGACGAATTCAGTGCCTTCCGGGTCGTTAAATTTGTTGACCAGCTTTTGGCGTTTACTGACGTTCAAGGTCCCATCGAGGCGAAGGCAGCCATAGCCACGCGCGCGGCAGAGCTGAGCGAAAACATCAAGGGTTTGTGTGTAGTTGGAGATGAGGACAATTTTGTCGTTTGTTTCAGCGCGGATGCGGGCTAGCATGCGGTCTAGAACAAGCATTTTGCCAGAGTACCAGACTTTTACATCGCGGTCTCGGCCTCGGGCGTCTTTGTGAACAAAGTCCTCTGGCAAGAGGTTGTCGCAGCCTGGAAGATCGGATGGTAGGTCGAGAAGATCCGGGTGGTTACAAAGCTTCTTTAGCAGACCGATGGCCTTGAGCGGTTGGCTACCTTTACCACGAAGCAAGCTCTTGATATCGGGAGATTGGATGAAGTGGTTGTACATATCCTTCTGGAATGGCGATAGGTTGCAAAAGACAACATGTTCGTACTTAACGGGCAGATACTTCGAGAGGATATCATTCGTTCGCCGAATGATGAATTTGTTTACCAGAGTCAAAAGCTCAGCCAGGCGTTCATCACCTTTCTGCCGGTCTGCATCTGTTCCGGCTGCGTCACGGCCACGCAAAATGGGGATCTCATATTGCTTGCGAAACTCCATCCGAGTACCAAGATAATTTGGATTAGCAAAGTTGAGCAAGGAGAAGTACTCCGAAAGGTCGTTTTGAATTGGTGTCCCGGAAAGGATGACGCGCTTCTGGACATTTAGACCAGTCAAAGCAGTGAAGGTTTGACTTTCGCCGTTCTTAAGTCTGTGCCCTTCGTCACAGAGCAATAGCCCTATCGGAGTGTTCTTCAGCTCGTCGACATTGATGCGGAGGGTTTCATACGAAACAATAAGAACTGGTCTGACCACAGCGCGGCCGGACGCAATGGACCACTGGCGCATTTGCTGGACCAACTCCTCTTTGGAGGCTTTTCCGTCGATAGCAAAGGGAGTTATAGCATCCTTCCCGAGCCATTTGACTAGTTCATCTGCCCAATTTCTCACAAGACTAGAAGGACAGGCGATGACGCATTTCTGAATTGTGGGTTTACCGGCTTCGGGAGATTGTTTCAATAGCGTCCACATCAAGGTAATACATTGAAGCTAAACACGTCAGCATGGCTAGAGAGGCATTGAAGACTATTTGGTGCTTACGGTTTTGCCTAAGCCCATCTCATCTGCCATGATACAGCCATTTGCCATTGGATCAATCAAGCCAGTTGTACAACGATACAAAAACTTTACACCCTCGATCTGGTGAGGACGGAGGACTTTGGCTAATCGTGGATCAATTACCACAGGTACTCTGGGGTGCTCTTCGACCTTTTTTTTTAAGCCCAAAATATCTGCTAAACTCTTGTGCACTAGCGGGACATCCAAGCTTTTGACATCTTCCTGACTCAGCTTTTCCACTACTTCTTCCATCTGCACCGGCCTGTCATCGATGGTGGGGTCGTATAGTACGATAGCAAATTCTCCGCTCGGGTCATGCAGCGGCTTAGCAACGAAAACCCGACCCAGCCGCATTCCAAGCAGCGGCGCTGGTCTGAACGAGTTGTACGATCCGTTCTCTTTATTAAGTAATGGAATGGTGAAGCGTTGTTTAAATGTGCTCTCCTTATCCTTAGGTTTGAATACCGGAAATCGGTTGATGTCTCGGGTGGCAAGAGCCAGCCTCTCATCGTTCGTGTATGTTTTGTCGCCTTCACCGTCCTCTCCATCAGCGCCAGCATAATTGACCTTCCTCCTTTTTCTCGCGGGCTTTAAAGATGCGCGTGTGGTTGTGGCAGAGCCAGGGCATTTAAAGGGACGATGTAGCCGTTCGGTTGACTGAGGTGTCCCGCCGTACAGTCGCGACGCTTTTTGCTGCGGAGTGCCGGCTTCGCCTGCCGCGAGTGCCTTTGAACGATGCCTAGGAAGCAATTAGTAGGGAGTTAAACATTCTGTGGGTATATAACGCACATGTTCAGGTTAAATAGCGTGATTTATGGTGGTATTCTGGGATCAAGGCGAGATGAGACGCGACAGGAAGCTCGACAAATCAATTGGGTGTCGCGTATTCACGTGCGCGCTAGCCTGTTATAGAATAGTGGTTTTTGGAGCCTTCCATGGCTCCATCGGTCTTCATTGATACTACCAAACTTCTCAGAAATATCTTAAATTCAACAATATACAGATAATAATAATAAACGAACTCCTTCCCCTTGCTTCTTTCTCCTTGCACCAGCCCGCTCAATCAAATACCACACCCATCCGTCCTTGAGCTTTATGAGAGTTCTGTTCGCCAGTCAACATATATTAGATTATCCCAGACTAGGAGTACTTGCCATCAAATCAATCATCTTTGGAAGTTCCTCTAGCTTGTAAAGCGTTAGGTGAGGTTTAATGTTGTGTTTCGCGCTGAACTCGATAGCAGGCCTCATATTGTAGCATGCTTGACTGCAGGTTAATTACGAGTAAGTAATTGATTTCATGAAACTCACTTCCGTTGTTTGAGCCCTTCACTCGATAGCGACCAAGGGCAATGTCCAGCGCATTCAACTCGAGTGGTTGTCTCGGAATACCAACAATCATCAAAAGCCCTAGGCCAGGCTTGATAATTGCTGGAGTGTCATCGTAAGCCTTTTTAGAAGCTGTAAAGTTTACAGCAGCATCAACACCACCGCCGGTAATCTCTAGGACTTTCTTCTGCCAGTCCTTGTCTGTCATAGAGTTGAAAACATGATCAGCACCACAATTCTTGGCTTCTTCCAGGGCCTGATCAGCGATATCGAGACCGATGACCTTGTAACCCATTGCTCTAAGCGGTGTGAGCACTGGCTGATAAGCTGGACGAGAAAATTTAACGTACTTTGCGTATTGAACCCCCAAATGGCCTAACCCACCGCACCCGATGATAGCCATCCATTGCCCAGGCTGGAGCCCGCAGTCTTCCACTCCATGGAACGCTGTAACTCCGGCACAGAAAAGCGGTGCGGCCGTTTTTACGTCGAGCTCCGGAGGCAGGATCATCGTGGCCCGCGCATCCACGCAAACATACTCTTGGAAATATCCATCTAATGTAAATCCCTGCATTTTGGTGGTTCCTTTGGCACAATACGCATTATGGACTTTCCTACATTGCTCACATTCGAAACAGCACTCTACCGCGCAAATAAATCCAACGTTGTCCCCAGTTTTGAATTTTCTCGCGACCTCGCCCGAACCCGTAGAGACAACTACCCCTGTTGCTTCATGGCCAATTGTTACTGGATTCTTCCCAAGGATTAGGCCCTGATCATTAGGTTCGAACAACATAATATCTGAATGGCACAGCGACGCGCAGGCAACTTTAACGAGTACTTCATGCGGTTGCGGTTCTGGAATCGGTACTTCGTTGAGGTATAGCTTATTGTCCCGGGCATCGTATCTGCCTTCAGTCAACAAAATCTCTTCTTCGAGATACTGCTCACTAGCTCCATTCTCGGGGGTGGCTTACTGCTGCGCCTTCATTGTCGTTTTAGTCGGCTTGAGATAATCGAGAGAACCCATTGTAAAGTATGAGACTTGTCTAACGCTTTCGTAAATCCGTAAGTTATTCAAAAGGGTCCACCCTCCGGTCCTCCGGCATGTTCATTTTATTTATTTAGACACTTGGTGAGGGTAACCGCGGGAAAGCACTACCGCTCACCTTCGTGAGGAAGATGGTTCCCGATAAGGGATGCTGGCCTCAATGACGCTTCCCCTCAGAATACTAGACACGAGAACAAACGCCATGAAAGCCTAGAAAATGAGATTAGGGGGACCAAGATATGAGTATGTCCTCCAACCCCCAGGTTCTCTCACCCTTACGTCCTGTAGTTCTAAGATCTAACCCTTGCGTAACATTACAGCATGAACCCAGTTCACCTTTCAAATGAATAAGCCGGAGACGGTGTGCTCTCTCAAAACCTACGCTCTTCGTCTCAACACACCTCTCCCACAAGGAAGGTGGTCGGTTTGTAACTGGCGTTTAGAGGTCGAAGCTCCACAACCCCGCACCAGGACAATGAGCTTCCCCGCGTGTCCGGAAATGGAGAGGCGCCTTGGACATTTTAAAAATCTCCGAAACGTCCTCTCTTCCTCAGAGCCGTGGTTGATTTCGAATAAGACCAATAATCGTTGCTCCATAAACATCCAGGTCGAGAGATAATCATCGCGTCCCTATATCACTAACACCATTTCAGGAATAGCGTCCTTATTTCATCTGTAGTCACCTTTCACCTTAAGCCTCACCACATTTACCTAACCTCGCCCTCTTCCAGGTTAAAGCGCCATATGTAGCTCAGCGCTTATCGATTTTTTACATTGCAAACTTTGCAAATGGTACGAAACATAGGGGCAGCCCGTTCCCTCATGTCACGTCACCTCAACTCACGCTTCTTCTAAATTGAAAAGTATCTAACGCTTTCCATACATTGATAACGCCGGAAATTTGATTGAATGCGAGAATCTCATCTTGGCTCGCTTGTCTAAGTTGGCCGCAACGTCGACCTCGAGTCTACGACTTCGGAACTGTGCCTTGCTTACTCAACTCCGATACACGAACCAGGGGTTGCCAGGTTGAGCAACGCGTGATACCAAGACTTCAGTTTGCTCCTCTCGGCGCTCAATGCTTTTGCTTAATTAGGAATCGGTCGTTTCATGTCTGGATTTCGATGCTCGGAACTCTCACCCTCGGGAGATTTTCTGGATATCGGATTGCCATCTATACCCCTTCGTACATAAATACACATCATAGTGAGACGGCCTCCTTATTGCAGTTCGATTTCGCTCATTTCGTCTCGATATAAGTATGGAAGGTTTCGCTGTCAGGGTATCTATAAACTTCTATCTACACTTTCCTTCAATTACATCTTGACTCTCTCCTAGAGAGAATCCATCTTTCATTCTCATTAACATCAAACACTACCCGGCATGACGTCCCTTCTTTCGAATTCCCTATTTCTCTTACTCGGCTCCGTACTCGCTGCTCCCTTTACTCCAAATCTCGTCCCCCGAGCCCTGAACCCTTCATGCGCACCCGGCGGTAACTTCGATCTCTCACTCTGGAACCTCCAACTTCCTACAGGCACCCAAGGCCACATTGATCAAATCACCTCCTCTACACTTAAAGGCTGTTCCGGGTATTCTACTTCCAATTACTTCTTCACTGACTCCAAAGACGGCGCTCTTATCATGAAAGTCCCAGGGTCGCCGTCGAGCGCTGGATGTGTGACGACCAGCGGAAGTAAACATTGCCGTACAGAATTGAGGGAGGTAAATCCATCAAGCTGGGATCCCAGGAAGCAAGTCAACAGGTTGAAGGCAAAGCTTTCAGTTCCAACGCCTGATGATTCGAAATACGGTACCGTAATCGGCCAAATCCATGTTGACGATAGCGTATCTTCCAAACCGGTTTGCGAACTCTTTTACAATAAAAACGGCGATATCGCCATGGGTGTGGAGCAGATTCCGGATGAGTCGAGCCTCAAATATACGGCGATTGGGAACGTCCCGAAGAACCAGACTTTCACGTATGAGATTAGGTACGAGGGCGGAAAGTTGAGTGTGGGTATCAATGGAGAGGTTTTCAAGACTTTAGGGACGGGGGGTTTGGAGAGTCCGAAGAGTTATTTTAAGGTTGGGAATTATAATCAGGGAGACTCGGCGTCGAGTGTGAGGTTTCTGTCTATCGATGTGGCCCACTCTTAGCGGATTTCTGGGGGTTTTGTTGCGGGATTGGCTTGTTGATTATCCCCTTCGGTTGAGCTCCATTCTTGTCCTCCATGATGGCACTGTTCTAGAAAATGTTCTTCCGAACGATATGCTATTTGCTATACGCTCTAGAAAAGAGAGCCGAACGCCTAATCAGGTTTAGCGCAACTCAACATTTACGGAGGATTTGTTCTTTTTAACCCGTCTCTAGATCCCCTACCAGTCTATGTGCACTTTGTCATCATTCATCGCATATCACTAGTCGACACATTAATGATTTGCATGTCGACACCTCTCCGACTTGCTTAATGCTGCAGCAACGCAATTCCATCCTGTCTATCATGAACACCCGCAACTTTACTCGTAATCTCTGGGTTACAACCGTCCTCCTTGTCCATTTACCGATATGTAAAGCAACAAATATAGATTCCAATGAAAGAGTAGGATGGACTTCCGCCCCAAACTCAAGAGGCACTATCGATATCCTGTGGACTTGCCTCTTCACGGTCTTTCTCTGCTGCTGGACCGCCATTCACCCCGGTATTCCCCACCCTAAGTCACTATGGTGGCAACGGTATTTAGACCGGACGATTTGCCTCCTAGTAGGCGCCATTGCTCCAGAAATATTCATTTACATCGCCTTCTTCGAGCGTATGGATGTGATGGTGATTCACCAAGAACCACCACCGAACGTTAGTTACAAGAAATGGACGACCGTCCATCGTTTCTACTTCTTGATGGGTGGATACTGCATTGGTTGGCATCCACCTGAGGAAGCTGAGATTGCAAGAGTTGGATACTTACGTATCGGCGTCCTTTATGAACTTCTTCGCGATGGGCGAATCGACCCTAAAAATCTGATTACCAAAGAAGACATTCTTGACAAAGGAAAAGCGGATGGCTTGGTAAAGACCGTCACACTTCTTCAGATTGTGTGGGTGCTTGTGCAGAGTATCGCACGCTGCATTCAACACCTTCCCCTCACCACTCTGGAGATCAGCACCCTGGCATATATACCCTGTGCGGCGATCGTCTTCGGCCTTTGGTGGAACAAACCATACGATGTCAGCGTGCCTACAATCATAGACATGGCGACTTACGCGTCGCCTCATTATCGAGCTGTTGAGACAGAGCAGTATACGATCATCCCGGCCACGTACCAAACTTACGGCATGGCGCGCCAGTTTCGAGATGCCGTAGTGTCTAGTTTAGTTCCAATTGGCTTTGGAGGGTGGGTCTCTGTCGTGGTATTCTTTCTAGTGGGATCGATCCACCTTGCTGCGTGGAACTTCTCTTTCCCTTCTCCCTTCGAGAAGTGGGCCTGGCGAGCCTGTTCACTCGTCTTGACAATTAGCATTCCATTTTCCTGGGTTCTAACTCGAGGGGTACTCAGGCTGGTTAGGCTCGTTTTGGACATGGGAGAGGCGAAGGCAATATGGCTCGCGGGAACAATCCAGGGAATCGGAGTAGGCCTCTATGTAATTGCGAGACTCTATTTGTTGGTTGAAGTTTTCGTAAGCTTAAGGGCGGTACCGAAGGATGCATATGATACCCCTGATTGGACTAGATTCCTGCCGCACGTATCATAGTCATTGAAAGAGAAACGATTTTTTTCAGAGAAGACGTTGTGTGAGCGTTGCGCCACTTGTGACAAAAAAAAAAAACGTTCTGCGCTGTGCCTCTGCTGGGTTCCTTCAGGCATCCATGCAAATGCGCATTTGCGCGCACAAGTTCGCGAAACTCGATTCCCTCGATAAACGCCAAAAAAGAAGAAAGGAGCGCAATTCGAATTATCATGTGTATCGAATTAGTGAGATATACTTCAATTTTAGTAATTCGAAGAATATAAAACTTGCTAGTCGCAATTTAACATGGCTACCATGGACCAATTTCCCAATAACCAAAACAACGGCCTTTGACAACTAAGTTTCAAGTCGACAAAACTCAAGATGGTCGAAGGACAACGTACTCTCAAGCGGAGTCCGAAGAAGAGTTCGAAGAGGTGAGTGATCTTATCGTAGTTCATTCGAATGTCAAAGAAGGCTGACGAGAACGCAGTCAAAACTCGCCAGCATTACTCGCATACTTATCTAGTCCAGCGACACTACAAGAACGCCTTGCTTCGGGAATATCGATGGCGGCTGATGAGGACGTAAGGAAGAGGGATTTAGAGCAGAGGATAGAGCAGTTGCTGAGTGCGATGCAGAACGTGGGACTGGAGGAAGAACAGAGGCGACTAGAAGAGCAACCTTGAGAGAGCCCGTGCATTTTTGGGGGTAATAGAATAGTTGAGAATAGCACGAGAGGAAGGCGATTGAGTGGTCTCTAAGGACTTGGATTGTAGTGCAATGTGTTAGGAGGGGATGTTGTGGCTGATAGGGGTTGCTGTGGCTGAAAGGTGATGCTGTGCCTGCAGGCAGGTGGTTAAGCGGTCCTTCATCCTCGGACGAAACCCTCGCCACAGCGAGGTTAAATCAACTTCTTTTGCCTTTGAATTCCTTCTCTCTACCCTCACAAATGGTCTAGTGATTGTGAAATCTTTGAAACCAACGAAGAAGTGTGGTTGTTGTGAGATCGGGCGAAAAACCCGCCGTTGATCAGCTTGAACCCCATTTGAAGGTCGTTTTCAACATTCATGCTGACGATAACAGGAATGTAAAATTACATGAACATCACTTAAGAATACGGCTTCGGGACCAGTCGTCATTGCACCGTCACAGAACCATGGAGTGGGAATATCTTCCATGCCACCGTGGATCATATACCCCAAACTTGACACACGCTGTCGTCAGGCCATAGAGCGACCGCCAATCACAAACTTCACAATACTAAAGGATTTCCACAAATCATGCGGGAGGGAGCGGTAAATTGAAGATGGACACGTAAAGCCAGGAATACAGGAGGAATAAAGAGCTTTGATTGAAGGATGTCGGTGGCTTAGAAGATACGAAATTGGAACTCCCGACGTCAGCGTGACTGTTGCGGAATCCGAACTCTAATCTGGTAAGCCTCACCTGCTTGAAGAAGCAGTTGCGCGACGAAGATGCAAGAAGAACTCAACTTAAAGACTCGTTTGGCCAGAACGTGCATGACAAAGAAGAGGTGCAAAGACTGGAGTTGATGATTGTTGGTTTGAGACACTCGCCTCACGCAGAACCACGGTTTGGGCGAGTCAACGCGAAGGAAGTTAGAACAAATGGCCATGAGACATTGACCCGCATTATTGCAGGTGCACAGCACGAATGACCACTGTGTCGGGGAGGAAATTAGCGAAAAGGTCGCCCTTTGGAGTCGTTTGAAGGAGCCTGCATTTACAGCTGAAGCCCACCACTGTCTGTTTACTCAGGGACAAGGACCAAAGTCGCGAGGACGTTCTAAGTTACAAGACGATGGACGAAACTTTTCGTTCAGTCTTACAGGTCTCACGAAACGTGGTGTGAAGGATCTTAGCGGGTACCTGCGTCCTTGAAGAAACTCTGGCCGGCGATGCTGCGGTGTTGTGTCGCTCGAGCAGCATTCTCCGGGGGAGCCCCGTTTTTCCTGTCACAATGCTACCCACGGATGGAAGCTGTCGCTGTCTTGTTGGGAGATCCACGGGTCTGCTGTCAGCATTCTTGGGCGGGTTCTTCTGCAGCGAGCCGTCTATTTTTGCACGCGACACAGCCACGCACCAAGACCGCACGCGACTGGTCACTCAAATCGCCCGCCGAAGCCTGCCTGCGCTTGGAAGCATCACTCAACCGCCGAAGATCACTGCTCATCCGGCAGTGTGACTGCAGAGCCGCTACTATATTAAACGATCATCGTGGTGGTGAGAGCGCTTCAAGGGCATCGATACTGGTGTTCTGGTGTTTGTGTTCAGAGCTGTTGCGCGCAAGCATCAGCGGTAAAGAACGCTGGGCGCCCATGAGTGCTGGCTCGTCGAATGGCGGATAGCGGTCCAGCCGTCGTTCAGGCTGGGAGCTAGCGGGGAGGAACCATGGCGGACGCCCTTTGCCTGGTCTCTCCTCGGCCACGATTGGCCCACTTTGCAGCGTCGCATTGCTCAGCTCTTGGGAAGTGAGTGGTGACCGAGCGCAAAAGCGAGGAGGCGCAAGCACTCGTGGCGCTGTCTGAGTGACCCAGAACTGTGTCGGTTTTAGTTCTTAAGAAGACGCTGGCAGGCCACGCAGCAGCAGGACCCGCTGAAACACTTGAAGGAAGGATTTTCTGGACGCCTCTGGACTTCATTCTAAGAACTATTCACCATTCCAACGCCGTGCGACCGTTGACAATCCTGCGCGTTTGTGCACCCGCTGCCCGGAGCGTTTCTCGAAATTACGAATCCCTTCCTCTTTCGGCACGTCGGCTCCCTCGCCCCTGCCGTCTTGGCCAGCCGTGGCTCAAACCCCAAACCTGCTCAAACACTCCCTCTCGACACACCCACCACCACCACCACCTCCTCTCCTCATCACCCATTCTCATCGGCGCTTCGTCGTCTGTCCCTCGTTTCACCTTCACTTTTTCCGTCGGTTCCACAGCTTCTTGCATTCTTGGCTCCTCTATCGACATCTTCACCTTCGCCTTCAGCGTCTTCAACTTCGACTGCGACTTCTACTCTACGGCACGAGAAAGGTTGATCCTGCGGCCCTACTCCGTTTAATCCGTCCATTTTCTCCTCTGTCCATTAACGATTGTTTCCTGTTTACGGCCCCCTCAAGGCTCGTTTAACCTATTTGTTTATCGCATATCTCTTAGGGCATCACAGCCGACCCCCCTTCACGGGCTCACCCGCCTCCGGGCGACCACACATATCCACCATGAGAGTTCATAGCACGTATTCTACAATGCTCGCGCCCTTCCTACTACTAGCATCCATGCCTCTAGTTGCCCTCGGTGCTGACGTCCTGAAGACTGACGGCTTCAGCTCCTGCGCCAGCAACTCAGACATCAAAGTAAACAGGCTGGACATCGAGTTCGACAAGTCCACGAAGAAGATTACGTTCGATGTTGCGGGCTCCAGTAGCAAGGAACAGAAAGTCATGGCAACCTTGGTTGTCAACGCTTATGGCAAGGAAGTGTACAGGAACAAGTTCAACCCTTGCGACGAGAACACTAAGGTGCCGGATCTGTGTCCTGGTAAGTTGCATGTTTTTTCCTATCTTGACGTATCACTAACAAATTTAGTTCCGAGTGGTAATTTTGCAGCCAAAGGAACACAGAGCATCCCCGACTCGTATATCTCCCAGATCCCTTCCATCGCCTTCAACGTCCCCGATCTCGACAGCCAGGCTACACTAGAACTCACGGCAGTTGATGGCGGCCAGCAATTGGCGTGTATCACATCTCAAGTCAACAACGGAAAGTCCCTTTCGGTTCCAGGAGTTTCCTATGCTGCCGCTGGTATCGCTGGTGCTGCCCTCGTTGTTTCTGGCCTCTCCGCCCTCGCTAGTGCTGGCCACGCCGGTGCTCCAACACACAGCCCAACCTTCACCGAAGTCATGGGGTGGTTCCAATCCATGGCTCTCAACGGAATGATGAGCGTGCAATATCCTGGCGTCTATTCCAGTTTCTCAAAGAACTTTGGTTTCAGTACTGGACTGATCTACTGGGAGGGCATGCAAACTTCAATCGATGGTTTCCGAAATAAAACCGGTGGCAACTTGACTGAAGATAGCGTCAAATATCTGAAGACGGCAACCCTCGTTCATACGAATCCTGGAAACATTACCAAGCGAGGTCTTGACACTGTCTTTCTCTGGGGCCGCGACGAACTGCAAACCCAGGTCAACGGAACCCAGAACAGCACCGGAGGAGATGACAAGGTCCAGCACGCCGTGAAAGGGATCCAAGGCTATGTTGAGGAACTTAGCATTCCTGATGGTAATACTTTCATGACAGTGCTACTCATCTTTGCCATAGTCATCGCCGCCATCACCGTCGGCATCCTTCTCTTCAAAGTCATTCTCGAGACCTGGGCGCTCTTCGGAAGCTTCCCCAAACGTTTAACCAGCTTCCGTAAGCGGTACTGGTGGCTCCTTGCGAAAACCATCACCAACTTGATTCTTGTTCTCTATGGCATCTGGACTCTATACTGCGTGTACCAGTTTAAGAACGGAGATTCCTGGGCTGCCAAACTTCTTGCTGGTATTACACTAGTCGCTTTCACTGCCATTCTTGCCTTCTTTACTTGGAAGATCTGGAGCATTGCCCACAAGTTCCAAAGGATGGAGGGCGATGCCTCGGCTCTCTACGACAACAAGGAAGTCTGGAGGAAATACAGCATCTTCTACGAGAATTACAAGAAGAGCTATTGGTGGATCTTCGTCCCAGCAATTGTCTACATGTTCGCCAAGGGCTGCGTAATTGCTGGTGCTGACGGTCATGGACTTGCTCAGGCCGCCGGCCAGCTGATCGTCGAGTCTCTTCTTCTCATTCTCCTGCTTTGGGTTCGTCCATTCTCTCTCAAGTCTGGTAACTGGATCAACATCGTCATCCAAGTCGTCCGTGTGTTGTCTGTGGTCTGCATTCTGGTGTTCGTCGAGGAGCTTGGCGTTGCACAAACCACAAAGACAATTACCGGTCTTGTGTTAGTTGTGATGCAAGCAGTCTTGACTGGTCTCCTGGCTATTCTCATTGCTGTCAACGCCCTCATCATTTGCTGCCGCGACAACCCACATCGCAAGAAGAGGAAGGAAGCCGGTAAGTCACACTTCTGTTTTCTCTCCAAAGATTGTCATACTGATATAATTTTAATAGAGAAAATGCGCGACCTTGACAATCTGACTCCTCTCGACGCCCGGAACTCCCTTCTCATGGACCCTGTTGAATACAAGAGTACCTCCGTACCCGCTCCATTCGGCACCCGCGGTGGCTACGATCCAGTGCCCCTTAGCGAACAACAAGTCGGACCCAGGGGTACTCGACGGTTCCAGGAGGGCCAGGAACACCTTCTAAGCGAGGCGGCGAGCATTGACGGACAACGAAGCCACAGCCATACACGAAGCATCAGCGGGGATAGAAGTCAGAGCCCGCCAGTTTCAAGGGCACCACGACTGCCTGAAATTGATTTAGGTGTTCAGCAAGGTGGATACCAACAAGGTGGATACGCTCCCCAGGGAGCATACCGAGGCAACGCATACTAGATACTCGAAACTCGATACCCAAAAGTAATTCGGATTGTACATTTTTTTTGGAGGCCGGCATCAGCCTTTTGGTAGTGTATATGTCACATTTTGTGTGCTTGTGGAACATTGTGGGGTAAAGCGTCTTTTGCTTCAAGGTTTGGAGAGGCATAATTTTACACATCATGGGAATGGACGGGTAATCTAGAAACCCGGTTCCCCTACGACACGAACGTCTTTCATTTTCCAGTTTTCGGCTGTGTGCAGTCAGCCTTATAGATCTCAGACAGAAAGTTGTAATTTACGAAACGTCGGCCAGTGGCCCGCGCACAAGATAAATTCTGTTGGTAGAGACAATAGCATTCGTTATATTACATCCAGACCTGAAACTCGTGCCTTGGAGTAACGTCATGTGTGTCCCTTCTCGAACCTCTCCCCACGTGGAAATCTCAACCTTGGAAATAAGACGCCACGAGTTTGGATGATCTTACCCAGATCCCGATCAAAGAATCGTGCTCAGAGATACGCACAACCAGGGCGTTGGGAATTGCCCAGATAGCAGATATTGGCCCAGGCCCGAAGTGTGAAGTTGTGACGCCACCGCCTGCGCCAGTCAATATCGCTGGGTCCGTTCTCGCCCTTTCCGATAGCTTCTGTGGGCCTTGTAACATGCTGGCATGCCCGACCCCCGTACAAACTCCCTAAAACACCGAGTCCGTCGACTTTTATTCCTGCATCCAAATCCTATTTGGGAAATGTGATAAGAGGTGCCAGCCTTGGCCAAAAAGACTGGCTGCACAATAGTTCCTGCGAATTTTGTGGCAGGCTGAGGTTTGGAATCTCCTCATCACCTTGCACTTTTCTCCGTGGAACTCTTGTTCTGGGTTTTCGATTCCCTAGTGATGAGATTGCTACGTTTTTGAACAGAGTCAACGCGTTGACGCTGCCGTTCTTTCGTGTTCTTCAGTGTACTCAACCTTGGGTCGAGCACGATTTGACAGCCCAACATTATAATATTTCTAGACCGTTACGTTTCACACTGAGATCTGTTCGAAATTCTTTCCGCTACGCTACGAGTCTACTGCTCCCCTTACAATCCCACATTTTCGTTCTTTCCATACCAGTACCCAGTCACTCTGACTACAGAGCAAGCAATGTGGTTCACAATCCGCACGATCACAGCGCTATCCGCCCTATTACCCCTCGCCCTCTCTACTTCATCCCCGAAACGCGGACTCTGCCACGTCCCCTCATCGGAGCACTCCACCGACGACAAAATCTGGATCTCCACCCCCGGCTCAGACCTAAGCTGGTACTACAACTACGGTTACGAGCCCTCAGCCGCCTACACCAACAGCAAGCTAGAATTCGTGCCTATGCTCTGGGGCGCCTCCGAAAAGGACGTCGGCACACCCTTCCTGGACTCTGTAACCGCGCAAATTAATGGAGGATCCAAAATCTCCTACGTCCTCGGTTTTAACGAACCCGACGGTACCACATTCACAGGCGGATCCAATATCTCTGCTGATCTCGCAGCCTCGACGTGGAAGAAGCAGATCGAGCCTCTGAAAAAGCTGAATGTATCACTAGGCGCTCCGGCGGTGACGGGCTCGCCGAATGGGTTTACGTGGTTGGAGAATTGGCTTAAGGCGTGTGATGGGGGTTGTAACCCTGATTTTATCCCCGTGCACTGGTATGGAAATTTTGAGGGTATGGCGAGCCATATTGGACAGGTTATGGGGACATATCCGAATATGACTATATGGGTGACGGAGTGGGGATTTCCGAACCAAGAGCTGCGGGTGACGCAGGAGTTTTATAATATTAGCACGCAGTGGTTCGATCGTATGGAGTGAGTATTGCCCTCTTTCTCTAATACTTGCGCGAGCTGTAGGAATGCAGGAGGCTGATGTTGAGGTGCTTGCAGGATTATCACGCACTATTCGTATTTCGGCGCGTTTCGATCCGATGTCTCGAATGTAGGGCCAAATGCCACAATGTTGACACAGAAAGGGGAGTTGACGGATATCGGTTCTTGGTATCTGGGTGGCGTGGCGACGAATAATATCCCTAAGAGTGATGCGGGACAGATTGCAAGATTCGCAGGTTGGAGCCTTGTCGTTCTGGCTGCGAGTGTGTGGATAATGTTGTAGTAAGAATGGCGGACATTTAGGCGACACGATGTCATAGAGGATTTGGCTTGGTAAAGGAGTTAGTGGGCTAGTACGTATGGAGCATCCTTGGGCATTGATGCTTACGGGCTAGGGGAAAGAGGCATTGGAATAGATGATGC
Organism: Lindgomyces ingoldianus; assembly: GCF_010093535.1. Classification (NCBI taxonomy): domain Eukaryota; kingdom Fungi; phylum Ascomycota; class Dothideomycetes; order Pleosporales; family Lindgomycetaceae; genus Lindgomyces; species Lindgomyces ingoldianus. Next base: position 2,085,850 of record NW_022985162.1, on the reverse strand, counting down.
TTCTAGGTAAGCTTTAATTCTACTGCTACACGACATCTGCCTCAACCAAGAGCCTTCATTCTTAGTTCACACCCAGTCTATTCATAGAACAAACTGACAGTCTTTTCCTGCATACCCTATGGGACGTGAGTGATATAATCTCCTTGAATGTGAGAAAGAATCCTTAAAATACCATTCCTGTAGCCAAAGCCTATAAATCCCTTCCTTCCTACGTAGATCAAAACCTAACCCAAAAGGCCCAAGCGCCATTATCTCGCAGCAGGAATCTTACATCCCCAAATTCTAGATTCCAATTTGAGAGAAAAGGGTTCTGAGAATAATTTGAATTCAAGGAAGGTTCTTGGACCTTTTTCCTTATCGTTGGTTATAAAGGCGTGAGGAAACTCAAGAAATTCCTTAAACAAATGAGCTGAGAGTTATTCTGAGAGATAATGAGATATTTCGGGACAAGAAGGTACTGGAGAAAGGACAGAGAAGGTTTGGAAGCATTATATGGTTGCACAGTATAATGTGGTGTTACCCAGATGATGTTATTGTAGAAGGTAAAGTGGTGAATATATGGCCGCAGACGCGGTTCGAAGGATGCATACGACTCCAAAAACATGATATCATAACAAGAGTACAACAAATAAAATTCTAGGTACAGAGGCAGACACACATGCAAACTCCTTAACAACATGTGCACCTACCTGTACATACACACGCAACTCCACTCGCTTTATATGATAATGGAAACTACTATCACTGCTCTTTACCCTCTCCAACGGCCCAAAACATTTAGTAATTGTTTCTCCCTCACTGCCTTCGAGTCCGAAGTTGGAATCACCAATTGCTGCAGCCCCAGGGGGACGTAGCGTTTGAAACTCGGCTTCTTTGGCCCCTTTCGCTCTACGGATTTGGGACAATGTGCGCGCTTGGACGCTTCCTCATGATACCCTGGAGGACGACGGGTGGAAACGATCACTGGGTCAATGGCCGACATGAAGGTGTCTCCATATTTGCCCTTTGTGGAGTTAAACTCATTAGGTTCTGCTTTTTCAGACACATTTGACAGAGGTGAGGAGGGAGGAACGCTTTTCATTCTCTTTGCACTCATGATCAGTGTCCTCCAGAAGTCTGGGTTTTTTTGTTCTTCCCCGGCGCGGTATTCTCGCCTTTGGCGTTATCTGTTTTCAGAATGTTTTCAAAGGTTGTTGCTAGGGGCGGGGGCGACGGCGTTGCGGAATCCACACTACCTATAATATGGAATCCTGGAAGTAGAAGTGTATATATACCGAATTGTCTTCCCCAGCGACATTCGCTCGGGTAATCACGCATGTTCCAGCAGCCTTTGCTCATCCCCGACTCCCTATTCCCTGATGTTTCATTCTCGGAATTATCTGATGAACCTGAACTGTAGTCGTGGATCGAGCTTTTTCTTCCGCTCCTCCTCCATTGGCCCCAAGCCTTCCAACCTTGGTAGTCGAACTCGCTAGCGCAAGCTCGATGGCGGTTATTTCTCCTCGGAGTCTTCACTTTCCGCCAGTTCTTGACAGTCGTGTTGCCAGCGCAGAAGAAGTGCCCGTATTCAAGACAGCGCCGCGTGACGTCAAGGGAGTCGGTTCGTTGGCACTGGTGGCATTGCCAAAGCCACTGGAGGGCGGATGGTGGGAGAGGAACTTCCGGTTCGGGTGCTGGATAGCGGTGTATGGATTTGGAAGGAATATAAGGCAGTGCGAAGGGATTGTGGGGTGAGAATTAGGAGAGAGGGATGACCACCCGGAGGGTTTGAACCGCGTCGGGTAGATTTTCAGATCATGATTTGGCGATGGTTTGGGCAATTTCGTGGCGGATTCCTGATATATACTGCCTTGGAATCCTGAATGAACGTGTTCGATACAGTGGTGTTCAAAGAGCAGATAGTTAAGTCGGTTCGTGAAAGAAGGGCAAAGTCCGGGTTTCTTGACTGGATGTCACGAATGCGGAAGCGCTATGTACATATACTCTTAATCATCAAACTTGGGCCTCTTTAAAGGGAAGGAAGAAAGTAAAAAGAGGAGAACAGGCCATATCGCGATACGGCGAGCGAACCTTTGTTGAGGAACCGGCGACATCGTAATGGGATGCTGGATGATGTCGTTTGTCCTCAATCCTGGAGGACCAGCACTCGATCGATATGGCTACTATTCAAGGCTGCAATTTCTTTGTCAACGGATGCAGCATGTGTATCTTCTCATCCGCTTGGGCACAACCACATGTCTATTAGTGTTGTTGATTCCGGCGCCACGATGACGATTTACACACCCGTGCCGATTCCCACAAGAGCGGCCCAGCCCAAGGATATAAGCGCTGTGAGAAGGTGGGAAGAAGGCAGGTTGTAGAGACGCTAAAGTCTTTGCCCAATACTGGATCGACTAGAGACAATGATAGAGATGTTTGATGGGTATTGAGTTTGTTGACTTTAGAATGACAAAGAACGGAGCCTGACAGGTGCCGGATACCTTACCCTCGTAGTGACATCGCGAAGGCTCATTAGTGTCAGTCAAATAATGCATGTTGGGACTTCACACAGAGTGTTAACGAGAAAGACTTAATCTGTTCCAGTCGCTTGCAAAACCCGCTTCCCCTTTCGTGCAAATATTTCGCATAGTCTTGCAGGTGTCTTTCCAAACGATCCAATATACTCCGTCTGCCTAATCTAAACCGCGTCCATTTCTAACCACTCCGCTTCCAGCTGAGGCACTGCTGTTGGCTTGCTCTGATCCCCATTCAACTAAAGCCCTTAAACAAGATATGGAACGGGGATGATCCACTCCTAGAACGCGTTGTTGAAGCTGTGCACATTCCCTTATTAGACTAATAGCTTCAGCATTTCGGCCTTGCCGTTTCATCGTGTAGGCAAGATTTCCTATGCTGGTAAGTGTATCAGGATGATCCGCTCAGAGCTTCTTCTTGCTCGTCTCCATCACTTCCACCTCCAGCTCTTCGGCAGCGTCCCATCGGCCTTGATTCCACTACGTTGACGCCAGATTGGCCATGCTGGTTAGTGTATCAGGATGGTCCGCTCCGAGCTTCTTCTTGCGAGTCTCCATCACTTCCACCTCCAGCTTTTCGGCAGCGTCCCATCGGCCTTGATTCCAGTAGGTTGACGCCAGATTGGCCATGCTGGATAGCGTGGAGGGATGGTCCGCCCCGAGCTTCTTCTTGCTCGTCTCCATCACTTCCACCTCCAGCT